>NC_060273.1:29801707-29806587 GCF_021613505.1 Equus quagga | reverse complement strand
CCGCCAATGCCACACTGTCTTGGTTACTGTAGCTACATACTAAGTCTGGAAATCTTTATTCTTCTTTGTCAAAATTGTTCTAGCTATTCTAGCTCCGTTCCCTTTCCATACAAATTTCAGAATGATCTTGTACATACCTACAAGACATCATGCTGGGGTTTCGTAGGAACTGCTTAAACCTGCATCTCAACTTGGGGAGAATTGACCTCTTGGCTCTGTCGTCTTCCGATCCATGAACACGGTGTGTCTCTCCATTTATTTAGATCTTCTTTGGTTTCTTTTTTAGTTTTCAGCATACAGGTCCTGTACATGTTTTATTAGATTTACGACTATTTCTGTCTTTTTGAGCAATTGTAAACGGTGGTGTATTTTAAATTTTCGTTTACCGAGCGCCCATTGCTCATGGATAGAAATACAGTTGCCTTTTGTGTGCTGATCTTGTCCTACAATCTTGCTGGACTCACTCATGAGTTGCAGGACTTATTTTCTACATTCCTTGGGGATTTTCTCTGTTGAGCATCACGCCATCTATAAATATAGGCAGTTTTATTTCTTCCTTTCCAGTCCGAATGCCTTCAATTCCCTTTCCTTGCCTTGTCGCGCTGGCTAGAACTTCTCGTCCTGTGCTGAACCGCAGTGACGCAAGTGGGCATCCTTGCCTTCTGCCTGATGTAGTGGGGGAGGCACAGTTTATAGATGTTATTTATCACATTGTGGAATCTCCCTTCTATTACTAGTTTTCTGAGAATTTATATCATGGATGGGTTTCGAATTTCGTCAAATGCTTTTTCTGTATCAATTGATACGATCATGGGATATTTCTCCTTTAGCCTGTTGATAGAGTGAATTATATAGATTGATTCTTGAAAGTTGAACCAACATTGCATCTCTGGAATGAACTCCGCTCAGTCTTGGTGTATAATTGTTTTATACGTCGATGGATAGGATTTTTGCGTTTATATTTATGAGGAATTTGGGTCTGTGGTTTACTTTCTTTTGCAGTGGTTTTGTCTGGCTTTGGTTTCAGGAGAATACTGGCCACATCGAAGGAATTGGAAAGTGACCCCTCCTCTTCCGTTTCTGGAAGAGACTGTATAGAATGGGCCTGAATTCTTCTTGAAGGGTTTAAAAGAACTCCAGTGAAACCATTTGGGCTCGGATAAGAGGTTCTGGAATCGGAGGCGTCTGGGGCCTCCACCTCCCAAAGACCATCCACAACCTTAGTGACAGCGAGGCCCTGCCATGCCGGAGAGAGGGAGGGGTCGAGCCGGCTGAGAGACGAGAGCCTGGCTGTCTCTGGAGGGCTGAGGGGCTGGGCCGGCCTTGACGGCCTCCAGTGGTACTTCGCCTGGCTTCCTCTTGCTTGTGGCTGACAGCAAACCCCGCTCACCGGGGCTGGGGCTTCACTGCCGCTCCCCCTGCACATACTTTCCATCCACTAAACAGGTTGCTTCCTGGAGGGCCTGTCCCTGCTGGCAGGGCTGAGCGGGAGGCAGCGGTGTGGGCGGGTGCTTGGTAGGCTGGGAGCGGCTGTCTGCATCCCAGTGGGTGTTTCAAACTCCAGCACATCTCTCCGGCGATGGTTGTCCGGGAAGTGGCACGCCCCGGAAATAGGGCACGCTGATGGACCAAACATTCTGGTTAATGATGTCTATGTCAGACATATTTCTTCTTTCCTTAATGACTCAGGATGACCACGTGATCTTGGAGTACCTGGCATGCTGGTTTTGAAAGCTAATTCTCAGTGGCTCTGGGGGAAGGTGGCAATTTCCAGAACGCCAGCCCGGCCGGGTTGCTGTATACCCGCCCTGCCCCAGCCACCCTGGCTTCTCTGGCTCACAGGGACCTCTGTGCCCCCTCCCCAGGATTGGGTGCTTGCTGTCCCCTCTGCCTGGACCACCTCCTTCCCAAATATCCCAGGGCCGTCCCCTCACCTCTGGGTCTCTCCTCAACTGCCACCTTCCCAGCGCCATTTTCCTTGACCTCCATCCTCCCCCAACCATTTTAAATGACAAAATATGAATAAACCCACTTTCCGCCTCTCCTACCGAATTCTTCTCCTGAGTCTTCTGATGGAATCTCGCTGTGGACAGGTGCTGCTGTACCAGAGACCACAGGCTGAGGGCCTTGTAAACAACAGACACTATTTCTCCCAGTCTGGAGGCTGGAAGTCCAGGATCGAGGTGCCTGCAGGTCGGGTTCTGGTGAGGGCCTGGTTCACAGACGGCTGTCTTCTCGCTGCGTCCTCACGTGGCCGAGGGCGGGGAGCTCTGCGGGGCCTCCTTGATCAGGGCACCCATCCCATCCTGAGGCCCCACCCCATGGCCTGCATCACCCCGGAGCCCGCCTCCAAACACCATCCCCCGGGGTCAGGCTGAATTCCGAGGGGACACAAACGTTCCACATGGGGCAGCAGGCAATTTTGTCTGCCATGTACCCTACGGCGTCCTTTGCTCTTAGGGGGGAGTCTCGTGTGAAGACGTTGTTCACAAGTATGCACGGAGGGCGTGCCGGCCCCCATCTTATACTCGCTCTTCCTGACCACAGCTACCAAGCTCAGGTGCCTGGGGGTGGGGTTCGAGGGTCTCTGGGCTCCCGCGGGGTGGGCCAGCCACTGCTTCCTGGTTCACACAGTGGGCAGGCCTCTCCCACTCCACAGCTGGGCCTCGCCTGCAAAGGCTCTTGGGGCTGAACTGGGCACCATGCCTCTTGGGGCCCCTCTGCTGAACCCCAGGGGTGCAGTGAGCGGCCCTGTGCCTGCTGCTCTCTGACAAGGCCCCGGGACAGATGACTGCTAGGGGCAGCTCCACCTGCCAGCCCCAGGTCTCTGCATGTGGCCTCGGGGAACAGCATGTCCTACAGGCTGGGCAGAGAAGGGCCTAGGAGGGAACACTGGGTCCCTGGCACGTTTCACACCCCCGCCGAGCCTCCCTTGCCTCAGCTGTGAAGTGTGGGTAACAAGGTGGCTGGAGGAGGGAGTGAAGCCCACTCTGAGCCACATGTCCCCATGTGTGGCGTCCTCAGCCAGCACCTTTGTGCCCGTCCACCCTGCCGCCAGCCCAGCTCTCTCTGGCTCTGCTCTCTGTCCAGTCTCCCAAGGCGGCCCATGCAGTCACCGGAACCAGACAGTGGGGCAGAGAACCCAGATCTGAGGTTCTTGGGTGAGAGGATTGACACTGGGGATACACCACACAATGAGCTCGCAGATCCCGCGGGACCCAGGAAACCCAGAACTGAGTCTATTCCGTGAGACTGGCAATCTTGGAAAGTGGTGTCTTTTTTTTTTTTTCCATTTCCGAGTCTCAGTTTCCTTATCTGTAGAGTGGGAGTGCCCACACCAGCATCCCAGGGATTAAACAAGTTGTGCAGGTGAGCACACTCAGCACAGAGGCCTTGGTAGTGGGCAGGCAATTTCCCACCCGACCTCCTCCTGCCATCCTTCCAGGCCTCTGCAGTCCCTGTGGGCCTGTCCCCACCGCCACTATTGAGCAAGCCTCTGTGTGGATGGGCCTGTGGGTAGCGCTGAAAGAGCCAAGAGGAAAAGCACAAAAAGATGGGGCCTTGGCTCTGGGCCCTTGGAGATCCTTATCCAGCTGGGACACCCACACCCAGAGCAGGAAGCCCACACTGCCAGCTGGGGCACAGTGGGCAAGTGAAGAAACGGTTTCTGGAGCATGCCTCAGCAGCCAGAATACAGCGCGTCCCCGGACGCCCGGCGGCTGACCTTTGCCAGAGAGGTGGGTGAGACGGGCCAAGGACAGCCCCCCTGGACCCAGCCACACCTCCAGAGCCTGCTGCAGGCCTGGGGTGGTCTGGGCAGGCTCCTGACAAGAGCCTCTGCTGAGCACCTGGTTTTTGTTGGGTGATGTCAGTGTAGTGCTGAGCAGACACAGCCCTTCCCCTGTGGAGCTCACCGTATGGAGGGACTGGACATTAATCACAGACCTCTAGGGGGTTGTTATGTCACCACCTTGGGAGTGCTGGGGGCTGTGGTGTTGGGAGGGTGCTCTGTAGGTGAGGCAGAGGTTTCCCTGAGGATCGACATGGGATCTGAAGCGAGGAGGACCAGCTGTGAGCACTGCAGGCAAGGTGGTGTGTGCAAAGGCCCTGGGGAGGAGACAGCAGGCCAGGTTCAAGGGGACGAGGGTTCCTTGCTGCGGGTGGTGGAGACGTGGGGATGACAGCACTCTGGACCAAAGCCTGCAGGTCACTCAGACTTGGGTCCTGTGATGGGCAAAGAAATGGGGAGCAGCTGGGGGGCACTGCACCAGGTGCTTTTCCTGCCTCCCACCTGGGGGTGCTGCCAGGGAGTCTAGCCCCACTGCAGGGTGGGGAGAGTTGGAAGCAGGGCCTGGGGACAGGGAGACTCCTGGGTCTGGCCACTGTTCTGCCAGTTGGCTGCCCAGCTGTGGACAGAAGTTGCCGCGAGCCCCAGTTTGCCGTCTCAACAACCTCGTTCAATGAGGAACCTGGCACCTGGCATGGTGGTTTAGCCGGGCAGTCATCCTGCCCTGACTCCGCGAGCCACACAGACCAGGCCGGGCAGGGGGTCCGCGCCCACGTGCGGCCGCCGGCCCCGCCCACCTCCGGGCTCCGCCCATCACCGGAGCCACGCCCACCGCACGAGCCACGCCCACAGGCGGCGCGCCGGCGCGCTGGCGTCAGCGCGGGGCCGGCTGGATCTGGTTCCAGCCGCCGGCCGGCCTGACATGCGCAGTGCGCGCGGGCTGCGGCCGGCCTGGCGGACCTGACGGCCTGGACGCGAGGTCAGTGCGCCGGCCCGGAGAGGGCGCGCGGGGAGGGGGCCGGCGGGGGCGGCCCTGCGCCCGGACCCCGGCCCGCCGCGCGTCCCCCGGGCGGCCCTCCCCGCGCCCCCGCCC
>NC_060273.1:29795246-29801307 GCF_021613505.1 Equus quagga | reverse complement strand
CCGCCCACGTGTCCGGCCCCGGGGCCGAGCCGGGCGCACCCTCCCGCGGGCGGCTCGGGGCCGAGCTGCGTCCGCAGGGCCGGGCGTGGTCCGGCCAGCGCGCCCCTGACCCGGCCGTCGCGGCCCTCCTTCCCCGGAGGGTGCGGCCCTCCGGCTGTGACGGGCTGGGGTCCCCGTAGCCCCGGGCCTTCCTGCCCTGCAAGGCCCGCCCCCGCCGCGCATCGGATCCCGGTGTTTGCGGCAGGACCCGCCGGGGTGGTCCCCGTGTCGCTTGTGAAATTATTTGCTTGTGGATTATTGCTTGGCACTGTGATTTCTTTCTTTTTAATTCGTTGTGTGCATCCAGGAATTCTTGCGAAGGGAGAAAAACCTAACCCATAGATAGTTTGCAAATGGGGTGAAGTGATTTGGGGAATTGCGTTTAATGATTCCTGGAGTTGACAGTGATGTACTTCGCAGACGTTTAATGAAGGGTTTGCTTTGGTTTTGCTGTTTTTTTATCTTGAGCCAATAACGTGTTTCCTTTTGGTTTTTTCCCCCACGTCTCAGCCTTTTGCAGGCCCCCAGCGGCCTGCAGTCTGGGTGGAGAGGTGGTGCCGTTCCTGCAGGGCCCGGGGGGCGGCTGGACCCCTCAACGCCTGGGGTGACAGTGGGGTAGGAAGGGGCCCCTGAGATTGGGCTGTTCACTTTGTACCCAAAGTCACGGTGCTTTTCTGTTCTAGTGACACAAGGTGCAAAGGCCACCGAAGAAGAAGGCAGTCCAGAGACTGCTGAATTGAGACGGGATGAAAATGTATCTGAAAATCGTGTGAAATTGTTTTTGCTTTGAGGGAAGCAACGTCGGCCGCCGCGGGGGAGCTCGCATTCTGTGCCTGCTCCCGGAGCCCCAGCCACCTCCACCGAGGTGGGGAGGTAGATGTCTTTGTGAAATGCGATTTTCAGGCATTAAGAAGCCAATTTTCATTAAAATGGCAAGATCAGGGCTGTCAGATGAGGGGTGACTGTCAGCTGGGTTTGAGGAAGTTGAGAAGTGCATTTGGAGTGTGTTCAAGGTTATTTCCAGGCTCGTTATAACTCCGGCCCTTCACTTTCCTCCAGCTCTGCCCGTGCTGGCCGGCAGCCTGCCAGAATGGCATCTCCTAGGTAAAGACAACAGGCAGGCAGGCACCCTCCGAGTCCCGGTCAGTCCCACCACCGATGACCTGGAGGCAGATTGGAAATTGGACATCTGGGAAGGAGGTGGGTGTGGCCCGGAGCCGCAGAGCCAGGTGCCTTCTGTTGGCGACAGAGCAGGACTGTGTGTGACCTTTGCCTTCCCTCCAGTTATTGCTGGGGCCTGGAGGCGGTAACTGACGGTCCACGCCCGGCCCCAGCTCTGCATGGACCACTAGTAATAAAGGAGGTGGGGAGCGGCTGTGTGGCTGATCTAATGAGGGCCCAGACGGTGGTCCTCCGCTTGGGGGTGCAAACTCCTGCAGAGGGCGGCCAGCAGGGCCTGTTCGCCTCCCCTGCATGTGGGCGAAATCAACCTGAAGGCATAGCTGAGACTCTGGGAGGCGGTGAGGGTGGGCGGTAGGGGTGACCAGGGGAGGTGTCCTTTGTCATCTGGAGGTCCAGGAAGACCCACCCGGGAGGCAGGAACCCCCACGTGGGCCCTGCTTCTGCCGAGCACTTACCCATTTCCCTTGAGGGCAGCAGTGCCCACCTTGTCTGCGCAGCTGCGGAGGGCTGTGGGGTCCACTGGCCCTGGCAGTACCTTGGGGCTTCGTGTCCTGTGCCAGCTCATGGGAGGCCTTGAAGGCAGAGGGCCCAGGGCTGCCTCCCGGCTGTGGGTGGTCTCAGGGAGGCAGGGAGCGAGGGCCAAGCAGCCTCTTCCCAGGACCTTCCCAGAAGGAGCCGGGTTCCTGCTGACACCTCACAGGTGAAGGCCACTCTCCCGTAAAGGCCTGGTGAGAAGAGACGCTGACCCTCCTTCTTCAGGGGCGTCAGTAGCCCCTCCGGAAATGGGAACAGCCAGATGCTGAGTCGATCCCGTGGCCCTTTCATCAGCCTCGTTTTTTTGTGGACTGGACGTTCCCCTGATGAAATGTGTTGTGTCGTCACTGTCGTCCTGTCCTCGGCCCCCCTTTACCATTGTGGTCTGCGATCTTGTCTGAGACCTCAGCAGCCCCGAGGACTGTGTCCCCAGCCTTCAGCAGCACGTGAGCAGTTGGCCTGGCGTAGCTCATGGGTGTGGGCCAGGCCTGTGAGCCGGTGTGCTCTCCCCACCTGCTGTGCACCCACCGTTTTCGTCTGAGCATGTCCTTTGAGTTGTGTCCAAGCCAGTGCTCCTCCCCGGTCTACTGACCCCCGCGTCCACTGCCGGGGTCGCCGTGCTGCTGGTCACCTCCCACAGGCCCGTGTCTGCTCCGCTTCCACACGCCTCTCCTGTCCTGCTTCCCGTGTCCCCAGCCTCAGAGGCAGCGCTTCAGCCACAGCTCAGCCTGTTCGCGTGGTGTCCCTCTGTCTCCGCCTGCAGCTCTTCACTTCTGTCCCCTGAGGCACCAGGCACGCGCTCTGCCCTGACGACCGTCCCAGACCGTGCTCTGGTGGAGGGGGTGCTGGAACTGACTGGTTCCACTTTGGACCAGTGCTGTTGGCGGGCCCTGTGCCCCTAGTGACAGCGCTGACCTGCCCGTGCCTGTCAGGGTCCACTGTGCTGCACCTGCTGGGACGGGCGGCTGTTGGAACTCCTCCCGGCGGGACTGAGCTGCAGCAGGGCTGTTTGTTGACTGGCTCCCTCTGGCCTGTAAGGTAAACAGGGAAAGTGACGTGTGCTGGGCTCTCGCCGACATTGCCGTGTGTGGCTCTGCCCGTCGGCCCAAGTCCCCATGGGCACAGCTGTACTCCTCCCCTCCAGACAGGAATGTGGGGGCTTCCCCACAGGCCCCTCCCAGCTCACAGCCTCTGAGGAGAGCGGGGATCTTCCCGCCCTCTCCCTCCCAGGAGCCCTTGCTCCTCTGTCATCCGTCCGTGTGTCTGCCTCCACTGAGAGGGGCCCTCCAGGGACGGGGCTGGACACGCCGTGACTGCCCGAGCGGGGAGACGGCCTGTGAGACGGAGTCTGTGCTGAGTGCAAATGGCAGCCCACAGTGTCTCAGGACTTTGTGTTTCTGGAAACCTAATCTGATCTTTGTGAGTGTGCTGTCTGGGGCAGGCAGCCTAGGGCCCCCTCCTGTCCAGAAGCATTCCTCGTGGCTGGAGGCTCCCACCAACTGCAGGCCGAGGGAGGGGTGAGACCGCAGGGCCCTGTGCGACACCGGTGGTGTCACCTGGCAGAGGGCAGAGGGGGTTATGTTCCTCGTCCCTGTCTTGCAGGCCTGGAGTGGGCCAAGGATCCGAGGTCCCCCAGCTGGCAGAGAGGTTGTCCCTGCTGGCTTGGGATGTGCTGTCGCCACACAGACTGAGAAGGTGGTCACAGCACAGCTTTGGGAAAGCCCAGTCCTGCGTTGGTCCCGGCTCACTGGAGCCCTGTGGACAAGTGAACAGCTTTGTAGGGCTGTTTGTCTCCCCGCTGGTGTTGGTGCCCAGCTCTGTACATCTTGTGCCTTATGGCTTTTCCATAACAGACTTGCATCTGAATCCTTGGGCTAACAGAGAGGCAGGATGAGCGTTACGTCTTCTGGTGTTTTTTCTCAAGTGCAGCCCCAGCTACCACAGGGGTTCTGTGGCCCGCAGTTGTGTTTGCCGGTTCGTGGGGTGTGTGTTGCACGCAGCCCGCTGAGCACAAAGCTGTGCTGTGAAGCCGTGGGCAGCGGCTCTGTGCCCATGTGGAGCCTTTGTTCTGCGCACTCTGATCAGGGCCGGTGGCTCCTGCCCGCAGGAGCTGAGCCTTGAGTCTGGCTTTCAGTTCTGAACTCTGTCCAGCCAGGAGAGTGAGGCGGGTCCACTGTCAGCCCCCTCCTCGTGCTGTGACCGGGAACAAGACCTCACCCCTGGAAACCCTCGTCTCCTCCTCTCTAGACCAGGAGGTCGGCTCCGTGGGGATTCTGCAGGCCGAGGCCTGTGACGTGTGCGTGTGCGTGTTTCTGGGAACAGGGTCCAGCCGTTTTCCTCGTATCCTCCAAGGCCTGGGCGGAATGAGACTGGGGGCGGGTGAATTGGGACAGGGGAAACGCAGGGGAGAAGGGAGCGCTCTTCCTCGGAGGAGCCTGTGGGGTCCCACCCAGAGAGCCTGGCCTTTCCGAGTCGTCCTGTGTGGTGTTAGAGCTCAGGGCTGGGGGCTGGGCCCTGGCTGGGGTTTTGTTCCTAACCCTGTCTCAAATTCAGGGAGCTGGAGCCTGGATAAGGACAAACAACTGTTTCCACTACCTTTAGGTGGAATTCAGTGTCTCCTCCCGCTGTGCAGGGTGGCAGCAGGCCACGCTGGCCCTGGCAGGACCTGTGCGGGGCACGTGCGCTCCCATGGCTCCTTATGGGGGGACATCTCACAGTGTCACCTGCACTTGGTCCACCTCCCCGTTATCTGGTTACCGGACCCGCCATGGATGCATCAGTGCAACATAGGTGGTTCTCTCTTATGTCTGAGATCTGTTTCAGCTTGGGCCCCGTGTGTCTTGTGTGTTCTGGTTCTTGCATTTAAAACCTTCCTTCTGAGAAGGGTCCGCAGACCCCACCGTGTCACACAGGCGTCTGCATCGAGGAGCCGCGCTCTGAGGAGGCCTCCACCCTGGACAGCCCCTGGGACCGTGGCAGCCGCTCTCCCTGTCCTCCAGGAGCTCACTTACATCCGGCCGTGAGCTCCCCGAGGCCAGAGCCCGTGTCTGCCTCAGTGTCAGCGCCAGCACCAGCCCAGGACCCTGGAGGGCGCCGTGCCCACTGCTCAGACGCCCCGGGACCCGCGGAGCCCGGCCAAGCCTCCCAGCCCTGGTGACTCGGCCGTGTCGGTAGCAGCTGGTTAGTCTGTCACAGCGGCAGCTTCCTGAACGGTTGATGTACAGATTTCCTGAAGTTGTTTTAGTTGTAATCAGGATACTGCAAACAGCGTGGAGGGGGGACGTTTTATTTTGTTCTATTCATGCACAGCAAGGAAGTGACTCGGTATCCCTCTCCTGTTAGGTTGGCCATTTGGGGGCAGCAGGAGGGAGTTTGGGGAAAATAGCCTTTAGAGGGCGTCTCGGTTTGTACCCGCCTGTCTTGTGTCGGCTGAGTGTTGACTGTTTCTGATTGTTGATTAGGAAGGCCCGTCGGTCCCCCTGCGGCCTCGGCTCTCGTTGTGCGGCGTTCCCGCTGGGGAAGCCGGCCAGAGGGCTCTGCTCACCCCTCACAGCTGAGTGTGCTACTGGTCATCTCAAAATAAAAAGTTTCTTTAAGAATTTGTGGGAAACGCTCCCTCTTGTTCTTCATTATTTTTAGAAAAGTCATTTGCTACCGTGAGTTACCCTTCTGAATTTTCATCATTGGGGCAGTCAGTCTGATTACAGTCTGGTCTTCACATGGGAACGGAATCTCTGACAGGAGCACACAGGGTCAGGGCTCCTGGGGTCGGAGCCGCAAGGAAGGGGATCCTCGCCATCTGGGGGGCTGCAGGTGCAGGACCAGCTTCCCTCCAGGTGCACGTCCTGCTCGCTTTCTGGAGCCCGGAATCCAGAGTCCCTTCTGTCCCTGAGCTCTGGGCTCTGCAACGGTTGGCTTCAGGGCTGGGACTGGAAGGGTCAGCCGACACCGTGGTGACTTCAGGAGAGCCACCAGCACGGGCTGCGGACTGATGGCTGTGGTTAGGGCTCCTTGCTCTGCCCTAGCCTCACGGCTCAACTCTGGGGCAGGACAGCTCTCTGAGGGATGTGGGCTCTGTCCACATCTGCAGACGGAGGGCCGAGCCCAGCAGCTGTGCCGTCTGCTGCCTGGGCCTCCAGTGGCAGCCCCGGTGTCCTCCCCGGTCAGGCCTGCAGTGGCAGCACCCGTGTCCTCCCTGATCAGGCCTCCAGTGGCAGCCCTGGTCTCCTCCCCTGGTCAGGCCTCCAGTGGTAGCCCTGGTGTCCTCCCCCGGTCAGGCCTCCAGTGGCAGCGCCCGTGTCCTCCC
>NC_060273.1:29795046-29795236 GCF_021613505.1 Equus quagga | reverse complement strand
CAGCGCCCGTGTCCTCCCCCGGTCAGGCCTCCAGTGGCAGCGCCCGTGTCCTCCCCGGTCAGGCCTCCAGTGGCAGTGCCCGTGTCCTCCCCCGGTCAGGCCTCCAGTGGCAGTGCCCGTGTCCTCCCCGGTCAGGCCTCCTGTGGCAGTGCCCGTGTCCTCCCCTGGTCAGGCCTCCAGTGGCAGCCCC
>NC_060273.1:29788430-29795036 GCF_021613505.1 Equus quagga | reverse complement strand
AGTGGCAGTGCCCGTGTCCTCCCCCGGTCAGGCCTCCAGTGGCAGCCCCGGTGTCCTCCCCGGTCAGGCCTCCTGTGGCAATGCCTGTGTCCTCCCCAGTGGAGGGGGTGCAGGCTCCTCATGCTTCTGCCCCCACGGCTCATGGCCACTGTTATCCTAAACCCCAGCCCTCGCGCTGTGCAAGGGCGCGCTTTACTGCACCACTTGTCTCACGCTCATACTTATTGGCAGTGGTTTTTAACACACTTTTCTAAATCCTAATTCTGTAGGGTTGTCGCTTGATGGGTTTTGCCTGGTGACGGGTAGGAAGGTGGTGGGTGGAGGCCTGCCCTGCTGAAAACTGGGGCCGTGGGAGTCGATGGGCCCACCAGGCCCCACAGCGGCCAGCCCCCACCCCTGGGCCCTGCTGTAATGGAGCTGGCCAAGTGCCCCCCCCATCCAACGGCCATCAGCCAGTAACAGCACCATCTGATCGCTGGCGATCAGGAAACACCGCCACCAAGAGTCCTGCTCTCCTGGGCCCTGTGCCTGAGGGTGGCCTGACGGCACCCCTGTGCTCCTGGCTCCACCCCAGGCCCTTTGTCCCAGCAGCACCACCTGATGGCACTTTGTATATGAAGAGAGGGAACCCGGGCCGCACGCTGTCTTCTGACGCCCCGTTCGATGCTCCTTGAAACCACTTCTGGTGAAGCTTGGTTCTGCTGCCACCATGAAAAGGCTTCTGGGGAATATGAGGTCTGATCCCCCAGGGATGGAGTCCTACCCTCTCCCTGTCCGGCAGCCCTTCCTCCCAGCCATGCTCTGGGTGCGACCCACCTGCCTGTCGGGTCCTGCTCTTCCTGACCCTTCCCCCCTCCGCCAGCATCAGGCTCGAGCAAAGGGCTTGACTTCCCTCGGAGCTTCTAGAGGGGCCTAGCCTCTGCCCCCATTCCATGCGGCCCTGGGTCCCCAGCAGAGCAGGGCATGTGGGCTGCCTTCAGGTCCCCCCTCCCGCAGATGGACAGCAGGCCACAGGGACGTGCTCGGATCTGGCCCCAAGGTCGGACTGGAGAGGAAAGCGGCATCTCTGATCCTGCATGGTGCAGACTATATGGCATGGGTGGCATAGTATGGGCTTAGGATGCACTCTGTTCACTGCAGTCTTGCCTCCATCTTCCAGCCGGCTCCTTGCCATGTCTGCCTGGGGTCCAGGGAAGGGGAGACCCCCCAGAGAGTGGGAACGGGCTGAGCGCACGGCATCTGTGCTGGCGTCACTTCTGTCTGGCTGTCCAGTGGGGCAGATGTGACTAGTGGAGGCTCCAGGTGAGGTCAGGAGGGATGAGCCCTGGGGATGTGATGGGGTGGAGGCCAAGGAAGCTGGGGGCCAGGAGAGCATGTGTCCATCGAGAGCCACCTCTTTTCCAGTGGGGGCCTGGCTTCAACACAACCGCTTCCCTTTCACCTTGGGGCCAGGTCCTTGCCAGGGGGCAGGCCGCACGGGCCCCACAGCTGACCCCAGGGGCCCCAGCCCCGCAACTACGATGGGAACGCAGCTGCTTCTCTGTGCCGTGCTCCGTTCTCACTCCTGAGGCAGGAGGAGGTGTGGCCAGGGCTGGACGCTGCACTGAAGACGGTACAGACGTGATCCTGGGGGCGCAATCCCGCAGACAAGGAGGTGGCCACGGGCTCAGCTGCACTCAGGCTCCGCTCACCCAGCTGTGCCGCCTCCGGAGTGTTAGGAGCACTGGACACAAACTGGGCCCAGGGCCCTGGGCCACCTGCCTCCTGGTGGTGGTGGGATGGGGGGGTAGGACTCGCTGGCCCTGCGGTGACGGGGCAACAGGGGGTTCAGGAAGGAGAGAGGGCGGGACTCAGACCCAAGTGCTTGTCTGGGGTCTGTTGCTGGCCTGCTGGGTGACCTCACACAGTTCCTACCCCCTCCCCAGGCCTCACCTTCCCACCTGTCACCAGGTAGAGGGGTCAGTGCCCGTCACGGACACCATCTGGGTAATGTTCCGTCCCGCCAAAGGATGACAGACCTGCTGGACTTGTCCAGTATGCATCTGGCGCCACCTCTGTGCCGAGAGTGTGTGACCTCATGGCTTCCTGGGAGAGGTTTAGGGTCCCTGTCCTCACACACGGGGCCAAGCGTGTGACCTTGTGGTGTCCTGGGAGAGACACGGACACATGGTTCTGGGCCTGAATTCACCGAGCTAGTGAGTAGAGCCCAGGCCCTTAGTCAGCCCCGCCCCCAGCTTCGCCCTTGGACCCCAGGGCCCCTGGCCAGGCTGGAGTCCCCCAACGGGAAGGGGGCTGTCCTGGAGTTGAGGGGCCTCAGTGCTGTGCAGGGCACTGGAGCACCCTGGCCCACCGCCCTGGGCCCCACCTTGCCTGGACTCCTCTGCTCCACTGGCTGAGGGCACAGGTGCAGGCAGCCCCTGGCCTTCTGGGGCTGCCCCTTGGCCCAGCCCAACGGGCACCTTCTGCCCACCCTGGGTCTGCTGTCTTCTACTCTGAGCCTCATTTCTTTAAAGCCGCGGTCCTGTGGGGAGCTCTCTGCTCTGTCTGACCAGCTGGTGGCCTTGCCCTGGCCCCGGTTGGCGTTGCCCTCACTGGCACCAGCTGTGGTGACCCAGAGGTCTGCACGTGGGCTGGATTTTCCCCACAAAACTATCTGAGGATGTAAACCTATCAGCATGAGGCACGTTTTCTAATTTGTAGGCAGCAAGAGTCCCCCAGACATGGTTGGATCCCATCGGGCCACCTCTGAGCCTGACGTCCCTCCCCTGCCACCGCTCACTCTCCCACGCCCTCCTGTTGCTGGGAGCCTGTGGCCGGAGCCTGCAGTGTGGGGAGGAAGCTGTCTGGGTCGCCGGTGCCTTGCTCCCACCCCCACCTGCTGGCCTGTCGGCGTCTCCAGGCACATTGGGCACAGCTCCTGGCTCCACAGTCCTTTGCCGGAGCTGATGATGGTGGTCGGAGATGAGACTGTCAGAGCCCGTGTGTCTGATGGGGGTAAGTTTGTTTTAGGTGGCCATACAGGTTTGCGGGGCAGAATCTAAGCCCGACCGTCTGGAAGGCCCAGCCCCTCCTCAGCACTTGGGCCGGCCTCCTGCCTCCCTCTGAGGACCGGTCCTGGTGACTCAGGAGTCAGGACCAGCCTGGGTAGGTGGGGTCTCTGCCCTGCTCCCTCCTCCTGAAGCCCCAGTGGACCAGCTGTAGGACAGGACGCCTGAGCTCTGCTGTTCCCCAGCTGTGGGGACCCCCAGGACGATTCCCCACACGGCCCACTTCACACCTGTAGGGGGCCCACAGAGAGCATCCGTGACACCCGAGAGCTCTGTGTGGACGCTGCTGTTACATGAGTCAGCGAATGCCCCTGGGCTTGGCTGCACTGGGTGCCTGGAGAGGGAGCCTGTGTGCTGACAAGGACGTCAGGAGCTGGGCCTCCAGGGGGCCACCCCCAGCACCCCTGGAGCTCAGGAGGACCCCTGCTGTCCCTTCTCGTGACCAGCTGCACTGGGCCCGGCTCTGGGGACACAGCTGTGGTGACAGCCCCAGCCTGGCCACATGCTGTGCTCCTGAAGTGGGGCCAGTCCGAGTGGAGATGGGCTCGAATGTAAGGCACGCTGACTCCGGAGACTCCACGTGAGAGAGAGCGTGCAACGTTCGTTTACTGACTTGTACTTTGCTCCCACGGCCTGGGGACAACGTCATGTTTCTCTGGGGCAGCCGTGCTCTGGGCCTCAGCTCATGCTCACGCTCCTGCCACGTCCCCGCTGCCTGGGAGAGCAGGTGCCGCACCATAGAGTGGACCGCGATAGCGGACCACAGCAAGGGGCTGTGTGCCCGTGTGCGTGCACATGCATGTGGGTGGTTCAGCCTGGAGTGTCAGAGAGTCCGGGCTGGGGGACCACAGGGGACAGCCCGTGGTGCAGAGGTTGGGTCTTTATTTAAATTAGGGCTGAGTTCTAGGTCTTCTGTCTCCTGCTGAAGTTGTTTTTTCTTTACACCACATTTTGAAAAGCAGAACATGCCCCCCCAATGTCAGGAGGTCTTCCTCAGTATCTGGACAGGTGGAAACGCAGTGAACCCCAGTGCTGGTCCCCAGAGCTGCCTCGAGGCCCTGCTGGGTGGGCAGGGAAACCCCTCACCCCCTCACCCCCTCCAGCAGCTCCACATCGATCAGGTGGTGGGTTTCCATACAAGGTCTAGCCAGGGAGAAGTGTCCCTTGCTTGGAAAACCTTGTAAGCACTGAGTGTGGTAACTCTTGTTTTCCGAGCGGGGAGATGCAGAGGATTCAGGGGTTTGTCCCAGCTCTGCAGCCGGGGGCGGGACTGGCTTGGCTGTCTGCCGAGTCCAGGCGGGGCGTCCACTGCCACCCTGTCCCTCCAGGAATGCCTCGCCAAGTCGTCCGGCTTCAGCACTCGGCCCCTCCTGGGTTCTCAGTGCCCGCTGGCCGAGACCGGGACAGCAGCCCCTTCCCTGTGTCCTCGCCCGCAGCCCTGCCCACACAGACAGGGCCCTGCGGGCCGGGGCTGGTGGCGTCCTCCCCCCAGCTCTGCCTGGAAAGGAGAGTGCTTTATCTTTGCTCCTGGGAGCACTGGGAGAGACAATGGGCCCTTTCTCTGGGACACAGAAAGCCACTGTTGACCCTCGTGGAGCCCAGGAGCTCGGGCCAGAGGCGCTGGCTGGCCGCCTGGGTCTGGGGCAGCCTGGGGCCCAAGTGCTCGCAGGCTCCTCAGGTCCTGTGGTTTAGGGCAGTCAGACCTTTCAACAGGGCACCTGCCACGCTCAGTAAAAGGTGTGAGCAGATGGCACAAAGGCGCACGCTGCTGTGTGGCCAGCATCCCCGTCACAACCTGTGTCGCCCCGGTCTGCACTGCTGTGTCTGTCAGACCACTATCAGCGGCCCCTCCCCCTGAGGAAGTGGGTGATGTCTCTCATCTGGCAGAAAGCCCAAACTGGACCTTCCAGCTCAAAGCCAGACCCTGGCGAGGCTCTGTGGGAGGGGTCTGGTGGGATTTCGTCTGGATGGGTCGCATGGCTGCCCCATGGATGCTGCTCCCGGGGGCGCGAGGCTGGCCCTGCCCATGGCGCTCAGCACCATCCATTGCTCTCGGAGTGGCTGCTTCACAGTCCAGCTCCTGTGGTCAGTTTGGGCTGGAATGGCTGGTCTCCTTTAACACCCTTGCTGCTGATCCTCAGCCGCTGCCCATCACCCCCCGCCAGCCCCCCGACTGGAGCTGCCCATGGCTGCAGCAGCTCCTGAGAAGCCCAGCCCGCCTGCTGATGGTGACGGAGGGTCCACAGGACGGCCCAGCCCCCCATCCACACGGGACCCCTAGAGAGCCCCACCCCGAAGGCCTGACACTGTGGTTGGGGTGCAGAGGGGACCCCAGAGACAGGAAATGACACACTGAGAAACCTGTGGCTCTGTCCCCGTAACCTCCTCCCACCTTTTTCCTGCTGGCCCCTGCTCGTGGTTTCACCAGAAGGAGCCGATGCAAAAGGTGCAAAAACGTGTCCTCATCCACGAGCGTGCCCCAGCCCTCTGCTGCAGGCCTGACAGGCGGGGGGCAGCCTCCCCTCAGAGTGAGGCCCTGGCCCTGTGTCTCAGGACGCCCCCAAACCCATCTCAGCCAGTGCCGTGTGCACAACGCCTGCAGCTGGCTGCGTGGAAGGCGGCCTTGGGAGAGATGGTAAACAGGTGACAGCAAAGCAGACAGCGCCCCGAGGTTTCCTGGTGGCCCTGAGAGCACGTGGGGGCGGCCGGGAGTCTGGGGCAGAGGGTCACCCTGGCCCCATTGGAGGCAGGTGTTTGGCGCTGTCAGCAGAGTGGTAAACATGGCAGGGTGTCAGCCTCATGTCTCAGGCTGCGCTTTGCCGTGGGGCGGCCTTCTCGGCTCCACCCACCACAGTGGCCCCTGGTCCCAACCCCGACATCAGGCGAGGCTGAGGGCCACAGCTGCATCTGCCCGCCTCCTCAGGGGTACCGGTTTCCACACACCTGTGATCGGTTCCCCCTGCTGCAGCGACATCCCTCCCTACAGAAAGAGGCAGGGTGCCAGGTCACCCCCAAATAAGAGTGCAGAGAGGGGCACCGGGGTGCACCTGGTGCTGCAGGTGACTTCAGCCCTGGCCCTGCCTGGCCCTGAGCAAGCCCTGGTCTCCTTCAGTAACGTGGGCAGGAAACGGTTAGACGGTCAGCCAGGATCACAGTCATTCCAGAGCGAGAGGCGCGGTGCAGCCACGCGGGCTGTGCACAGCCGGCCAGAGTCCTCCCGCCGCTGTCGGACGCACCACGCTCTTCCTGCTGCTGCTGGCAGTGTGGATGCTGACCAAGCACCTGGTGCCTCGTGTGCCAAGGGTGTGCTCCTGCCCCGGGCAGGGGTCGGGGGCGCATCAGGCCCCCAAGTGAGAGGACAGCAAGCTGGAGGTCCCCAGAAGAAGAGCACTGGGCTGGAGGGCGTCCCGGCAGACAGGGTGGTTGAGGCCTCTGTCTGCACGAGTCCTCCCTGCCTTCTTGGGTCTGCACTCGATGCTCCCAGGTCTACACGGGTCCTCCCTGCCTCCCGGGTCTATACTCAGTCCCCCCAGCTCTACACGGGTCCTCCCCACCCTCC
>NC_060273.1:29749852-29788420 GCF_021613505.1 Equus quagga | reverse complement strand
TATACTCAGTCCCCCCAGCTCTACACGGGTCCTCCCCACCCTCCCACATCTATACTCAGTCCCCCCAGCTCTACACGGGTCCTCCTGGCCCTCCCGGGTCTATACTCTGTCCCCTCCCCCCGGGTCTACACGGGTCCTCCCCACCCTCCCGGGTCTGTCTGCTTTTCTTAGGCAAAGGCTCTGCTCCTGAGACAGGAGGGAGGAGGACGGCTGGCTGGCAGAGAGGACTGGCTATGACCTGAATCCCCGAGCTGGGTGGGAACAAGTGTGCCCTGAGGTCGGGCTCGCTGTGGGGGGTGTCACGGAGTGTCAGCAGGCCGCCAGCCTCAGTGTCTTCTGATGGCCCAAAGCCCCTGCCCCTGGAGCCGAGATTCTGGTATTAGTCCCTGAATCTTGGCAGGGAGCACCCCAGAGGTGGTGTCACCTGCACACACCTGCGGGGACAGGACACTTGTGTGGCAGCTTCCCATGGTGGCCTGTTTCTCTTCTGTGCTTCAGTGGGACAGGGGAGGCCCCAGGGCCACTTTCCTGCCTGGTATGGGACCAGGGTGGCCTTGGGCAGGGCTCTGATGACCCTGTTTCTGGGGGTGGAAGGAGGGGCAGCCACACTGGCTTGGAGCCTTCCTCAGGGCCCCACGGCACCCCCACACCAAAGGCCTCTTGCTCCCTGGCCCCTGGGGACCCCACTGCACAGCCAGGCTGCTGCACTTGGGCAGGCGTGAGGGGTCGGGGGGACAGGGAGGAGTCAGCTGGGGTGGAAGGTGGGGTCTGAGCCGGCGAGGGAGAGAGCGGCACCTGGCCTGCCCTGAAGCCGGCGTGTGGCCTCGTCCTCAGGCTGGGGGACCGAAAGGCGCAGGCAGCTGCTCTTGCCCACTGGAGGTTCTCACGGGATCCCCAAGAGGCAGAGCAGGGACCAGAGATTACGTGCGGGAAGTTGATCTGGGGCAGTGGCCCCAGGACCAGGAGGGCACTAGGCGGGGTGAGCTGGGGGTATGCTGGGCACTGTAGGGTGGGCCTCGCTGTGCCCGGGCTGCGAGGGACAAGGCTCCCCCGCTCACCCCTGCAGGCCTGCACTCACAGCTGTGGCCCGACCGCCTGCCTGGAGGTTTCAGCAGCTCCCCTCATGAAAACGGGCCTAAAGGGTGTGTGCAAGAGGTCCCGCCGTGGCTGATGTCAGCCATGACTGCCCTTCCAGGTTTCTGTTTTTCTCTGCGTGGCTGCACTCACAGTCGGTTCTCACCAAAGGAAATCCCAGCCCAGAGGGAGCTCGATGTGCCGTTCGTGGACCCAGTGCCAGCTGTTACCGAGAGCCTCAGTCCATGGGGTCCTGTGTTCACCAGAGGGAGGGAACCCCACGGGGGCTCCTCCCAGCTTTCCCTTGGCTGAGATCTGCAAGACCCTCCTCTGGTCCCTGGTGCCATCTCTCTGGGTTTTCACTTCTGCGGGTTCTGTGGGCTGTGTGTAATCCATGAATATTGTCCCTCTCGGGGTCTGCAGGAGAACCGGGGCCCCTTTCCCAGGTCTGAAGAACACCGGCCCTGTTCTCGTTGAAATCAGCTCCTGCGGATCCTGCCTGAGGTTCTTCTGCCTGAACTGAGTTCCAGAAACCTTTCCCAGTTGCGCGCATGTGATTTCTCCTCCGTGTCTCCTGTCGGGAGCTAGCCGGGTGAAGGGGAGCAACGGTTTGTTGCACGTGGTCCCGTCGTCTTCAGCAGCCTTCCTGGGAGCGGTCTCTCCGTGTCTCCTTGGGCGGGTGCAGCCCTCTCTCCCGCCGGCCAGCTGTGGGTTTGTGGTTTACTTTCAAGGCATTTACCAAATGTGGTTGGAGCTGTTGCCCTAGAGGCTGGTGAGGATTTGGTTCTTAAATGCATCTAATCACGTAAGTGCAGGTTGCTTAATCTAGTTCGTGGAAACATTGTGTGGAAACGTGAGGACGAGATTCAAAGTCTCTCGGCCACACGGAACCCCGGTCCTCGAGGGCGGCTGGGGTCCGTCGGTTCGGTGGGGTCTGCCTGAAGTTTTTCACACCCCCTGAAATGCTTCTGTGCCCTTGGAAACGCCATCCTGGAGACGGCTATCTGCAGAAGTGAGGATGTGGCTGAGGTTTTGATTTTTACTTCGCTTAACACGAGATTCTGTGTTTCGTCCAATCTAAAATCCTGGAGGCGGTCCCAGCACTGCGATATGGTCATTGCATTTTTTTTAAAGCTTTGAGAATTTCGGTTAGAGGCCTGAGCCGTAAACCGCACACATTCTGATAAGCGCATCAGCAGCAGATGTGTGTAGTGGCGGCTTCTTTCTCATGACTGATCCTGTTTTGGAAAGCAGTGCTGCCTGCCCACGCACGTCTCCCTCAAGAGTGGGGTGGGCTGGTGGGGTGGACAGGGTGGGCGCTGCGCTGAGTCCTGGGGCCAAGGCTCTCCAGGGCAGCCGTGGTCCAGCCCTGCCCGCCCCATACAGCTTTCTTGAGGCCCCATCTTCTCCTGAAAGTCTTGTCCCCAGAAGGGGCCCCAACGACCTCTCTTACGGACTCCCACTTTCCTTTTGAGGTTGTTGGGGTGTTTGGTGGTGTTCATGAGCCCCTGGGCAGCTTGTAGGTGAAATAACTTTGGTGGGTATATGCGGCAGTGACAAATGTGTTAAAACTGTTTGCTGATTAAAACCTCATCCTTTGGAGGGTCATCAGGTCGGTGGCAACCGGAGAAAGTTCCTTCTCAGTCAGAAGGGCGGCTGTGTGAGAGCTGGCACCTCAGGGACGGCAGTCTCCTGGACGGTGCCCGGCAGCCGCAGCATCATAGGAAGAGCTCTGCTTCCCGGGCTGTTCCCACTGGCCCCCGACTACACAGGCAGAGGATGCAGGAGGGTCTGAGAGAGCCATGTCCCCACCCCGATGTGCTGCGTGGTCCTTGGGACGTCCTGCCCCTGTCTGCTGTCTCCTGCCCCCCCGCCTCCCCGGGTCCCTCTCTGGCCCTAGCACCGCTGAGACGGCCCCCCTGCAGCCTGACACCCTCACGGGGCATCACCCCAAAGCAGCTGAGGTTGGCAGTGAGGGGTCACTTGGTCCAGGATCTTAATGTTGGACGTCCCGGAAGCCCTGGGAGAAACAGTGGGAGCCTCAGCAGGTCTCCTGTCCCCATCCACGCCAGGCAACACCGAGTTCAAGTCCCTGCTGCCAGCCCTGTGGCCCTGGCCGTGCCCTCTCCCTCCGGCCTCCTTCCTGTGCCCTCCGTGGGGACTGTGCCTGGTTGGGGGCCGTGTCCACCTCATGGGCCGTCGCTAAGCACGTAGGGCACCCAGGAGTCCTCCACAGGACAGGGTCCCCTCTCACGTGACCAGGCCCCTCGGCCCTGGGTTTGAGGGTGCTGCCGTGTCCCAGTGACAGCTGGAGCCAAGGAGGTGCCCCATTGTGGGGGCCGGTGCTTCCCACCCCTCCCTGTCCCTTCCTTGACCTCCCCAGCCTGCTGGCCCGCCTTGGAGGGCAGTGTTGACAGATCCCAGGTACACTGCGGCGGCAGCCTGACCGTCCCCAGGACTTTGGCCCAAGCAGCCAGTGTGATGCAGCCCGCGTGGCTGCAGAGGGGCAGAGGCTGGCCTGTGCCAGGAGGGTTGTCTGCCTGCTTCTCTCGGTGCCAGATTCTCCATGGTACCCGCCCAGCCAGCCCACCATGGGTCTAGGGAGTGGGTGCGGGGAGGGTCTGGGCTGCAGGTGTCCAGAGCGTGCACGTCAGACTCCTCTCCCCTGGGCCTCACACGCCCCACTCACAACACCAGCGGCCCTCAGGCGGCCAGGTGGGCTCGGAGCCCCTGCTGCCCCATCCTCTGGCCTGTCGGCCGTGCGGGCTCTCCTGGGCCATGCTGCCGCCCTCGAGCTGGGTCTGCATTCAGGACACGTGCTGGCAGGTTGCCACCTTTCCCCAGGAGAGGAGGGGTCCAGAGGCCCCTCCTGTGCCCATGGTCCAAGCCCCCCATTAGGAGCTGGAGTCCCTGTGTGTGTCTCGAGCCAGGCTGCCAGCAGTCCCCAGTGCGATCCCAGGCCCTGCTGCTGGTGCATCCCAGCTGGCTTTAAAGCAGGAAGAGGGAGGAGCTGGGGAGAGCTGCGCTTTTGTTTTAGAAGGTTCCGGAAGGAGCTGGGTGTTGAGTGGGAACACAAAGGTTGTCAAGGGATTGGCATTTCATGAGGGGACCTGGTGGGGGGGGGGGGGGGGGGCAGAGGAAGGATGGGGACACATGGAACCCCGCTTGGCTTGTGGGGGCCAGGGGCACTGTCGTGGGCGGCTGGGCAGTGCACTCCTTCCTGGAAGCCGGCTCCCTGGTGCCTGCCTCAGTGAACGTGCTGGTGTCCTGGTGTCCCAGGGAGATGAGCGTGTGCACGGCTGCTCAAGCCGCCCCGCACCCTCCCCCCGGTTGGACAGTCAGTTGGGGAGGCGGAGGGCGCTGTGCTTCCTTGGTGGGAGGGGGCGGGGAAGATTGCATCAGGGTGCCACTGCCCCCTAGGGAGCAGCCACCAGCGTGTCCTGCACTGCCCCCCCGCCAGCCCTGGGAAAGGCTTGTCCTGCTGTCCTCAGGAGTGCCGGCTGGCACGGGGCTCGCGTATGCAGAAGGGGCTCAGCAAATGCTTGTTGAAGGAAGACTGGACCCCACCGGCCAGTCTGCTCCCGGCCCAGACCTTCCACACCTGCAGGGGGCGGGGGGACAGCAGAGCACCCACGGGGCTCCCCCAGGGTCTGGAGCTGGGGTCTGCCACACTGGAGCGCAGGCGCAGAGTTGGGAAAGGGGTCTGTGGTCGGTCAACTTTGACCCGTGCTCAGGTGGCAGTTAACCTGGCCCTTCCCCACAGGCTGTCTTGCCAGGCGCTGGGTCCCCTGGAGCTCCGGAGTCTGTGTAGCCCCTTCCTCATTTACCAGGGCGAACACTGTCCCCGAGTCCTGGAGGCAAGGGGGCTCTGGGCCGGAGCCCACCCACCGTGGGTGTCGGAGCTCCCGAGGCAGCGCGTCTGGGAGCTGCGTGTGGCCCGCCCAGCGCACCCATGTCCTGAAACCCTGACAGGTGGGTTGCCTTGATTTTCAGGGAGCAGCGGCATGCAGGGCCGTGCAGGAGACAGACCCCGAGCTGTCCCCAGAGGAGAAGAGGGTGCTCGAGAGGAAGCTGAAGAAGGAGCGGAAGAAAGAGGAGAGGAAGCGGCTGCGGGAGGCAGGCACTGCTGTGGCCCAGAAGCCGCCGGCCAGGCACTCGGGCGCCGAGCTGGCCCTGGACTACCTCTGCGGGTAAGAGGCCGCGCCCCTCACTTGGGACCTGCTGAGCTGCAGCGGGGGACTGGCAGGACCGTCCCCCTAGGGTCTCTGGTGTCCTGGGCGGCCCGCAGGCTGTGGACTCAGGTGACCTGGATCAGATCCAGCTTTCCTGGGACCACTGGCCATGCAGCAACCCATCACTTCCCAGCGTCACCTATGCCCTCCAGGTGGCTCGAGACCCACCGTGGTGGAGTTTTCACCACAGGCATCGGGAACGCTGCCGATAGGGGCTACGGACACTGACCAGCACGGCCGTGTCCAGGGAGGGTGGGGAGGGGTGGAGGGAGCTCCCAGGCTGCTCCTCAGAGTCCGCTGTGAAGGGCAGAGGGACGCAGCTGTCCTGGAGCCGGCACTGTCGCTGGCATGCGGGGCCTGGCTCTGCCTGGGCGTCGAGCGGCCAGGACAGCACGGCTGCAACCCTCGGAGTTGGCGGGTGACTGTAACCCTCACCCCAGAACTGGGCCCCCGAGGTGCACCTGGGGACCTCCCAGTTTGCAAACACGCAGCCAGCGACTTTGTGCCAGAGTTTCTAGAAGCTTCTAGGGAAGCAGAGTCCTGTGTCCAGCGGGGCCTCCTGGACTCACTCACCGTGCTGGAGTGGCAGAGTCAGCAAAGCAGATCGTGGTCAGCTCCCCAGGACTGTCCGCCACGGATACGCTGCCTCACCGTTTCTGGGAGCGACGTCACTGAGATGGAACTCACACGCCGTACGTCTCGCCCATTTGAAGTTACCGTTCGGTGGTTTTTAATGTATTCACAGAGTTGTGAAGCCATCACCACGGTCAACTTTAGACGTTTTCCGAAACACGCCAGAAGAGGCCCTGCACCCTTAGATCTCACCCCCAAGGCCCCTCCGCTCGCTCCCCGGCTCCTGGCAGCCACATTAATGGAGTCGTTTACTATGTGGGCTTGCGTGACCTTCTTCTGTTATTTAGTGCGATGTTTTCCAGGTTCACATACGTGGTAGGTGTCAGGATATCATTCCTTTTTATGGTCAAGTAACATTCCACTGTGTGTGTACACCACACCCTGTCTGTCCACTTGTGCGCTGATGGGCACCTATGTTGTTTCCACCCCTTGGCTGTGGTGAGTGATGCGGCCACAGACATGGGTGTGAGGTTTCTGCGTGGACGTGCTGTCCTTTCTCGCGGGCAGATACCTGGGAGTGAACTCTGGGCTCTGTGGTGGCTGTGTGTTTAAACGTCGGAGGGACAGACTCCCACAGCGGCTGACCTCTTCCATTCCCCCCGGCAGACGGTTCTCATTCTCTGTGTCTTTGTCAGCACTTGTTATTGTCTGACTTGCTGACGATGCCCATCCTGGCGGGTGTGGGGTGGTGTCTCGCTGTGCTTTTGATTCACATTCTGTACAGTGTTGACTGCAAATTTGGGTAACGCAGGAGGCAGCTGAGCCGCCCCCTCTTGGCTCCTCACTGGAGGGGTCACCAGGCGCATCTGACAGACTCAGGGCGCTGCCTCTGCAGGGAGAGGAGGACAGGCCGTGTCCCCAGGGCTGGAACTGCTCTGAAGGGACAGCTGGCTGGTGGCTCTTTACTCCACACTCGTCAGCGGTGAGCCGGAATCCTGCTGGAGATTCCAGGTGCCTGCTGGGGGCGGGGACGCCGATCAAGCTGTCTGTTCTCTCTACCTGCTGCTCCCCCTCACTCTGAGCAGCTGTCAGAGCTGAGGGACAGGCGGCCCGGCCTGGGCCAGGAGCCCCTGTACCCCATCTGCAGACCATTGGCCTTAACGACCCATGGTTGTGTGCCGTGCAGGCCCTTGAGGTCTTCCCGCACTCTGGGCTACCTGGCAGCTGGAGGAGCTCTCCTGGAACCAGCGTGCCGTGGGGAGGCCTGGCCTGCTCTGACACGTTGACAGACACCCTCTCGGGGTGGGGCCTTCCCACCCCTGGCTGGAGCCCTTGAGCCCTGGGAGCTCGGGCCGTGGAGGCTGGGAGGGCTGGCGGGGACAGAGCTGCTGTCCAGGGGTGGTTAGCACGGCCCATTCGACCAGGGGCTTTCCCCACCTCGGAAGCAGACCACCTACCTGCAGTGGGTTTTCGGGGTCGCGAATCATCCTCGCCCACCAGAAAGCTTTGGGCCACGTCCCGCAGGAAGTAGAGGCGGTGTCGTGGCTGGCTGGTGCCTCAGAAATGCTTGGGGGCAGAGGTCACGCAGGCGTCCAGAGGCGTCCAGGGAGGACACCTCTGAGACTCTCGCAAGGCGTGTCCAGCACAGCGTCCCCAGCAGCATCTCAGTCAGCCACTCCATCCTCTGGCCTCCTCCGACTCCTGTGGCCCCGGGAGAGTTGGGGAGGCGCTCAGGTCCTGAGGGTGCATGTATCGGAGGTCAGGAGAGGACATTTGCTGTGCGGAGCCCTCCACACCTCCCGACCCCAGGAAACCACATCCACGCAGAATAGCCGGGGCGCTGGGGTGTCTTCCCAAAGCAAAGCCCAGGACCGAAGCTGGTTGGTGTGGAGAGACGCTCCAGCCCTGATCGGTGCCAAGGCCGTGCCTCCCCGAGGGGCCAGCGCGAGGGGGCTTCTGCGTCCAGAGGACAGGCCTCCTCCCTCCTTTCCCGGCCTTGCCACAGCCGGTCACGTCATGTCTTGTCTTTGCCTAACCTCAAGGGACTGCGTGGGTCACGAAGCCAGGTGTCTGAGGGCCCTTGCTCCTGGGAGCATGGAGGCCTCTCCGGTGGTCTCGGCTGGTGGGGCCATCAGGGCCGTTGGCAACCAGGGAGACCAGGCACATCCCGTGAGTGGGGTGACTCCTTCTCAGAGTCAACTGGGAGGTTGGCCGGTCCAGAGGTAGTTACTGTGCGAGTTACTGTCCATGCCGTGTGCCCCTCCTACGAGGTGGGCCCAGAATGACGGGGACCTGCTTGCAGGGAGCTCAGGGCTGGCCCAGACCTTCCACCCAGGACATGTTTCGGTGGGCCCCTCACCATGCTACCCTCAGAGGCTGCAGACTTTCTGGAAAGTCACACCACACCGGGTGTGAAGGAGCTGGCCCCCATGCCGCCCCAGACGATCCTGTGGGCGAGTCCTGGCCAGCAGAGCCCATCTGGGTGGGCTCTGCACCTGCCTGTCCCTGCTGCCCAGCAGAGGGTGTCCGTATCCTCTGTCCTGTGCAGGGGTCTGAGCCTGGGACCCGGCCGCTGCCTCCTCCTGGCCGAGACCTACTCTGACTGTGAGCTTTCCCCACTCCCCGGCGCTGCTTGTAGGTCGTGGGGGTGGATGGTTGTTCCGTGGTTCTGCCGTGGCTGCAGCCGCTCGCGTTCGACTCTGGCTGGGACACTGAACTCTGTCCTGCTGAGTGCGTGTGCACGGGCAGGTCTCAGGGGCTGTCTTGCTGTGCTGTGAGCGTGTGCCCACATGGGGGCCATCCCGAGGCTGGGGAGGACACCCATCTCTGGTCACCTGCTTGTCTGCCTGGTTTCTTCATTATCACAAGCATAGCTCGCAAAAGACACACTGCCCACCCCACCGCCCCGTACCCCTGCCCAGAACCTGGAAATTGGGACTCGCCAGATTCAGCAGTGGGCGCTGGCCAGCTGCACTGCCGGGGCCTGAGACCTGGGCCTCCTGGTCAGGCCCCGGACTGGTCAGTGCAGAGCAGCCGCCCAGGGCAGGCCCTGGCGAGAGGGAGAGAGGGGGCAGATTGGAGAAATATTTAGGAGGCAAAAACCCACAGGACACCAGATACATGCCACCTGTGTGCATAGCAGCACTACTCACGGTGACCAACAGGTGGAAGCAGCCCCAGTGTCCGTCGACAGGTGAACGGATAAACACAATGTGGAAAACGGTGAAAGTTGTCACAAGGAGATTCTGACACCTGCTACGACATGGGTAAACCTTGAGGACATTATGCTGAGTGAAATAAGACAGTTACAAAAAGACAATACTGTGTGATCCTACTTACGTGAGGCCCCTGGAACGTCAAATTCAGACAGAGAAAGTAGAGGGTGGGGCCAGGGGCTGGGGGAAGGGGCTGGGGAGTTCGTGTGTAATGGGGACCGAGCTTCTTTGGGAAGATGAAGTTCTGGAGATGGACGGTGTGATGGCTGCACAACGACGTGAATGTGCTCAACGCCCCTGAACTGTGCACTGCCAAGTGGTTAAGATGGCACATTCGTACCATGTATTTTACTACACACACACGCGCAGAATCCACAGGCCACGTGTGGGTGATGAAGAGGGGTGTCAGGTGGCCCCAGCTTTCAGGTCCGGTGACAGACAGGTAGTGATGCCACCAACTGAGAGCAGGAAGACGGGACAGCCGGGGGAGATGCCACCTCTCAGCGTGTGGGACACGTCTCCCTGGACGACGTGCGTTTCTCAGGCCGATGCCCAGATCTGGCGCTGTGGGTCTCGAGGGTGCACCCTGCAGAGGCCATACCAGCGACCCTCAAGAACAGGCGCTCTCAGCCACATGGGACAGTTACCGATTTCTGAGCATTTCTAGTTGTTCTGGTTCATGTTTCCCCGATTGCTGATGACTATAGAGTGACAGGGGAGACGGTGTCAGAAGCATCAGTGCAGGGGCCAGCCCAGTGGCCTAGTGGCTAAGTTCACATGCTCTGCTTTGGTGGCCCGGGGTTCGTGGGTTCTGATCCCGGGTGCAGACCTACACACCGCTCATCAAGCCGTGCTGCAGCGGTGTCCCACACACACAATAGAGGGAGACGGACACAGGTGTTAGCTCAGCGACAGTCTTCCTCACAAAAAAAAACGTATCAGTGTGGCAAGTCCTCTGACATGACTGAAAACTGTCCCTTGGGCTCGTGGCCAGAGGTCCCTGTGATGTCAGCTGGGGGGTGGGGCGGAGCCTGGACAGGAGGACAGGCGCCTATCGCTCCGTCGGCTGGCAGCAAAGGAGGTGGGGCTGGGCTGCAAGCATTACGCTCCCAGGGCCAAGTGGGTGCCGCTCGGTGACGCAAGCCCGCACCGAGTCCCTGCCACAATATGGGAGCCATGCCTGTGCCCCCTGGAGCACTGCCCCAGCCAGGGGCCTGGGGGTGGGACCTTAGCTAGAACGGGCACCAGCCTTGGGGACAGGCGGCCTGGGCTGGAGCCAGCTCTGTCACTCGTCATCGTGGGTCCTCGAGCTAGTCCTTCTCTGTGGCCTCGGCTTCCTCCTCTGACGTGGGGGCTGACACGGCGCCCAGAGCCACCCTGAGAGCCGAAGCACGTTCCCGAGTGTGCACGCCAGGGCATGGTGCTTCCTGTGGGGCTGGAGCCACTGGGCTCTGGCCCTTGGTCTTCTGCAGGCAGGGTCACAGGTCACGGCCGGAGGTCAGTCGCTGTAGACAGAGGGAGCCAGGGCCGGGGCTGGACAGAGGAGCAGGTGGATAGGCCAGGCAGGCGCCAGCCACAGGAGTGGACTTCAGGCTGCCCAGCGGGATGCGGATGGAGCCCGATGGGGGTGTGCGGGGAGTAAGGACAGGCCAGGAGGCCTGCAGGTGCCTGTGGCCACTCAGTGTAGACCATATCCAGATAAGAGGAGGGCCAGGGGCCCGGTCCCCAGAGAGCAGACGAAGGGAGGGGAGGGGAGAGCAGCAGGGCCCTGCCCAATGCCAGCGACGAGGCCCACCCGCGGCGTGGAGCACTCAGCGCCCTAGGCTTCACCCCTGCGACTGCGAGCTCTCCTCCCAGGGCTGCTTCAGAGGACTCAGCAGGGACGTCCTCCGTGGGCTGGTGGGGAGACTGCCCCACGTGGACCCCGGGATTGCCTGGCAGCTGTGAGTCCCATGCGGGGGAGCTGGGCCTGTGCATGCACGTGGGATTGGGGCCATGATGACCCCTGCCCCACCCTTCTGTCAGAAATAAGCCTCCCCTCGCCCCTGGGCGCCTGCGGGATATCACAGCCCAGGACGCGGATCCCCTCCTGAGACCCCACACCGAGGCTCGGCCCTCATGGCGGGCTCGCCCGAGCTCCACACTGAGAGGCCCAGACCCCTCGGCCGGGCTCAGGAGACACTCAGAGCTGCCCTGGCCCGGCGACTGTGAGCGTGGCCGTCCGGGGAGCCGGGGGTGCTGCCCCTCTCCATGGCCAGCTCCATGTGTCCTGTATGGGGGTGTAGGCACCAGGCCCGAGGAGGGCAGGGCGGTTCAGGCAGGAGGCCCTTGGCCAATGAGCCTCCTGCTGGCTGGTTTTGGGGGCGACTTGTCCCCTAGTTGGCAGCGTCTGTGACAGTACAGACGTTCGAGACGCTGGCTTCGAGGTGGCCTCCAGAGGAGTCTCAGCACCAGAGCCCTCCCCCCAGTTTCTCTGGAGGGGGCTCGGGAAAGGGTCCCTATTTTTAAACTAGGGATTGGGGGATGTGGTTCTTTACACCCAGGCGATAAAGGCCCTTTGAGGCTGTCAGGAGCGGAGCGTCACATGCATCGCCCTACCTCCTGGAAGGGCAGGTCAGCCTGGTGGTCCCACCGTGGGGGTGGAGTGGTGCAGCACCTGGGCCTGTGGGCGAGCTGTGGCCCCTGCCGGGCACGAGGAGAGAGACTGGCTTGGCTGCATTCCCTCCTTTCCTGGGGCCCCTCTGATCTCCTGCCCGTGCCCCATAGACTGCTTGCAGCTGCTGTGGGCAGAGAGCTCCCCTGGGCCGCTGGCGGCACAAGGAACCCCTCCGGCCGCCCACCCTCGGAGCCACAGGATGACCCGGGGAAGCACACTCCACCCAGGGTGCTGGGCCCCGTTTCCCCAGTAGACAGCTAAGGGCCAAGCCTCCTCATCCAGGCTGGTGAGCGCCTGCCGGGTGCTTGTTGTCACAGCAGGGCCGTCACTGTCGCTGCAGGGGGGTGGGAGCTCCTGAGAGCATGAGTGTCAACAGGCCACTCCCTCCCTCTCCCGTACAGACAGCCCCATCAGGACCCCTGCAAGGCAGGTGTTCCTGCCCCACTTGACAGACGTGGACCAGGAGGTGCTCCTTGCTCCCTCCTTCCACCGTGACGGAGGCGTCCTGTCCCCGGGGCTGAGTGCCCGGCCCCGCAGCCGCATCCCCATTACAGACTGTGACCTGGGACAGGGGCCCAGGGGAGCCCCACATCTGGTGGGGAGTGGGGCTGACCACTGGCCGATTGTGACCCCTCACGTGCAGCCCTGAAATCTTTCTGGCAACTCCTAGCTGGCCTGGCCCCAGGGTCCTCCCGTCCCGGCCGGCTGCCTGATCCCACGTGCTCCAGCCTGGGAGCAGCCACTCTTCCTGGAATGGGGTGGCCCTCCAAGCTGTGCCATCCCCTCCTGTGAGGGCTCGTGATTTAGCAGTCTGCATGAGCAAGGGGGTCGGTGTTTCTCACCAAAGTCTGCCAGTTTCTTTATAGGAAACATGTCTTCAGTTAAGTTACTCCCTTTCCTCACAGAGAAATTCAATGGTGTCCCGCCCCACCCTACAGAAGCACAGTTTGCCAGTCGGGGCCGATGGAGCCTGGGTTGGGGGCCTGCAGAGCAGCTCGCTGATTCACAGGTGGGCGGGAACCACCTCCCAGTGACGGAGAACCAATTGGAGCAGCCTGGGCTGGGGGCAGAGGGAGATCCAGCATTTGGGGGCGCCCGGGGGGAGCGGGGAGCAGCTTGTTTCTGGGTCAGATCAGCCTTCAGGCAGAATGGAGGGAACTAGAGGGGTGAGGCTGCGTGGGGGAGAGGCACAGGGCGCCGTGCCTGGGGCTGGGTCCTGCCTGCAGAGGCAAGAGGCTGCCCCACCCATCACAGCCTGAGGCCCCATCAGTCCTGATTTCTCTGGTCGCCTAAGGGAATGGGTAGGGAGCTCTGCCTTTGGCGTGTCAGCAGTGTTGGCACCTCCAGACCATGCTCTCACGGGATGACTCTGAAAGCAGGAGTTGCCATGTGTGTAGGGGTTGGGAGGGTGCCCCAGGGAAGATGGCGGTGTTGGGAGGGGCCTGGAAGGAGACAGTCCGCTGGCTCAGGGGCTCAGAAGTGGGCTCAGACAGGGCCTCGATCCCACGCTCCCTGTGGGGCTGCAGCCCCGAGCAGCACAGCTGGGCCTGTCCCTGGGCCTCGGAGCCACCACCACACCTATCAGCCTTGCCCGGGCACGCTGCGGCCCTGGGGGCACTGTGGGCTCAGAGCTGGGCAGCAACTGAGCTGCCGTTTGCCCCCATCTGGGGCATTGAAACATCCTTCATCCGTGACCTCACGGTGCTGAGAGCCGCTCACACCTCCACCCGCTGGAGAGGGTCAGGCTCGGCCTCAGCACCAGGCAGCCCACGCCCGTTCCAGGCCCCCACTCCCCACTGCCAACCTCGGATCGCTCCCTTTCTCTGCTCACTGTGGAAATACACAGAGATCCTCTATCCCCGGGGGACTCTGCCTCTGGGGATGCGTGTCCTGGGCTGAGCTGCAGGCCAGGCAGGGTCTGTCCTCTCTGCCTGCCGTCACCCGCTGTCACTTTCAGTCGTTGTTCTCATCATCCTGCAGTTTGGGGGCCTCCTCTCTGCCCCTGTGCCCTGCAATCGGGCTCAGGGACACTCTCGTGTGGGGACATTGGGACAGGGCCTGGGACAGGGAGCGGACCTCTCTGCCTGTCGTGGGTTTCCGTGGGACCCACACTCCAGGCTCCAGCCCCTGGCGTCCTGTGTCCTGTCAGCAATCTGAAGCCAGCCCACGGCTCCTTGGTCCTACCTGTCCACAGACACCCCGAGCTGCTTCTGGGGGCTCCGTCGGCCACGCGGGTGGTTGAGCCTGACGCAGCCTGGAGTCCCAGGGTCAGGTTGGATGTGTGGCTTGTCTACGCTGTCAAGGCAGCAGCGATGGGAACCAGGCTGGTGGAACTAGGTGCCCACACGGCCCCTCCCATACCCTCTGCCAGCTCAGGAGGAACCCTGGAGACGCTGCGGGCAGCGAGGCCACGCATTGTCCTCCGGGCAGGTGAATCGGCCAGGGCACAACTGGGGGATGAGCCACACGGTGGTCTGAACAGGGAAAGTCTTTTGCAGAGAATGACGAACTGTAACAGGGCTGGCTGGCCAGACGGGCTCTCTGGAGATCATGGGAGCAGCAGATGCAGGGGCCGGACCAGCCCAGGCTGAGGTCCACGCCTGGCGGGAGGGCCCAGCGTGGCTCCCTGCATGGCAGGCGCGGGCTCCCGGCTCCTCCTGGCTTGCTCCCTCCTGCTCCATCCACGTGCACGGCCCACAGGCTGCCCTCACTCCAGCGGCAGACCATCCCTGCCGGAGCACACAGTCAGTGCTTCCAGAAGAATGACTGAATTCACGAGATGCAGGGTGTTCACGGTACAGTTATGAAATCCTGGAACTGCAGAGCTGAAAGCCCTGGCCCCGTGCCATCTGGACTAGGCCCTGTTGCAGATGTTTGGGCAGGCCCCGCTTGGCCAAGGGCCCGCAGCGGGCATGCGGAGGTCAGGCCTCTGAGCCCCCTCTGCTCTGCGTCTGCCTCCCTCGGGCTGGGCAGGGTCCTCCCCAGAAGCCCTGCAGGCCTGGACAAGACCCTTCCAGCTCCTCCTGGCCCCTCCTGAGCTGTCGTGTCCTTGCTTTCCCAGCTGGGCCCAGAAGCACCAGGACTGGAGGTTTCAGAAGACGAGGCAGACCTGGCTCCTGCTGCACATGTACGACAGCGACAAGGTCTGTGCATGCGGGGGGCAGGGCTGGAGGGGCCGAGAGGTCTGTGCATGCAGGGGACCGGGGATGGGAGGTCTGTGCACGTGGGGGGCGGGGACGGGCCTCCCAGGGACCAGGATGGAACAACCCAATGGCAGGCCTGCTCAGACCACAGGCCGAGGTCTCCAAGCCCCTCACGCCCTCAGCCCCTGGTCCAGCACAGGCATGGGAAGGGCAGGCCCCAGCTGCCCTCGCCAGCAGCCAGGCCTGGCCACAGGCCCCTGCCTGAGGCCGTTCTTCTCGAGGCCCATCCCAGGTTATGAAAGAGGCTGGAGAGCTTGTGGGGGACCCTCTTGGGGTCACCAGTCCAGCCCTTTATCTTACAGAATGAAACCCCGGGCTCAGAGAGAGGGACTTGCTTGGGGTCAGGGAGCAAGAGCCTTGTCGGCCTGCCCCGGGGCCCCTCCACCCCAGCTGGGCTTTGTCCAGCTGCCAGACTCTGGCCATCAGGCCTCCGGGCTCCGCGGCCTGGGCTGTTGGCCTGCCCCGTCTCACCCAGGGGCACCCTCTTAATCCTGGGTTGGGGTGGGGTGGGGGCTGAGGTTAGGAGATGCCACCATTTCCAGAACGCTCCAGTGTGCGTTCCCTACAGGTCAGGACATCCCCCCGTGCAACCACAAGCCACTCAGAGTGGGGGGCTCCTTGTCACGTGACCACCATCCCTCCCACTTCTCAGCGACATCCTCGTGCGGGTCACCCAGTCTAGAACCCACCCATTTGCTTGTCTGTTCCTGTGGTCTCCTGCAGTCTGGAACTTTCCTTGTCTCACCTGCTCTTCATGACCTTGACGTGCTTGGCGAGGCCAGTTATCTTGCAGATGTGGACAGCTTGGGCTCGTCTGTCCCCGTCCAGATTCGGGTGGGGCCCGTTGGTGCCCCCAGCACATCCTGGTAGCAGGTGTGTGAAGGTCTGTGCTGACGGTGCTCACGTGATCCAGCTCGGGTCGGCCTGGTTTTTCTCTGTAGAGTTATGTTGCCTTTAGCGGCTGGTGCGTGTCTGCGGGAAGCTGCTCTGAGATGACGGAAACCCCGTTTCTCCTCAGACTTTTGCCCACCGATCCTCACCTCCGTCGGTGGGTGCTGCCTGGGTCAGTTGTCACTGTGCTGACCACTGCCGCCTCCCGTGCGCGGTGGAGTTAGTCCCGTCAGCACAGACCCGTGTCCCCCCAGGGTTGTAATCCATCGCCCTCATCGTCTGTTTCGACAAGTGTGGTTTTCGTTACGGTTGTGACAGCTCCCGGGGCCAACATGTTGAGGTCGGGTGCCCTGCGTGCACGTGATGGGGAGGGACCTCCAGGAAGCAGGCACCTGTGAGCCGAGCTCTCGAGTCAGGCTACAGGTGCAGCAGGGGGAACGGCCTTGTGAGCCGGCGCACAGGCTGGGCCAGGATGTGCCAGCAGCACTGCAGGAATCATCAGCCGGCAGTGCGGCCCGCTCCGGAGCCCCGCGCCGTGTGTGACAACGCGCTGCATCCTTGCCACAAGCCCGCTGTCTTGCATAGCCCCAAGTCGACTCCCCACTCGAGGAAGCTCAGGGCTCCCCCAGCAGGTTGGCAGCCATCTGTCCCCAGAGCCCAGGGCCAGGGGACAGGCCATCCCAAGAACGCTCTGGAGCAGGCGTCACCTGCGGGGAGCCAGCGGGGAGCTGTGTGCAGAGCTCTCGTCGCCCACCCTGCCTGGGCCTGGGCTCCGGGAGCTGCCCCTCCCCTCCCACGGGTGAGGTGCTCCTAGCCAACGTGTTGGGGTGACAACTGGGCTGACCAGGTGCCAGGCCGCTTCCCACTTCCCTGGACGCAGCAAGACCCGCTCCCTGAGGAGGGGCTGCAGGCACCTCTGGGCCCCTGCTCCAGCCGGGTGGCCCTTTGCCCCCTGGCTGAGACCACAGCCCTCACGGGCACGGGAGTGTCCTGGGGCAGGTGTCAATTTTGATGAAGGCTGATGTACCTAGTTTTTCTTGGGTTGCCTGTGTTTTTGGTGTCATAGCTAAGAAATCATTGCCTGAGCCGAGGTCTCACGGATTTCCTCCTGTGTTTCCTCCAAGAGTTGTGCGGTTTTAGCTCTTACTTGCAGGTCTGCGATCCGTTTTGGGTTGACTTTTGTGCACGGTGTGAGGCAGGGTCCGGCTTCAGGCTCTTGCCCGTGGCATCTGGTTGTCCTGGCGTCGCAGATGGAGAGAAGGTTGTGTTGGAAATCGGCTGACCACGGGTGTCGGCCTTTCTTCCTGGACTCTCGGTTCTGTGCACGGATCCGTCGTCTCGGTGCCGGGACCACGGTCTCCATCACTGCGGCTCTGTCGTGGGTTTGAAGTCAAGACGTGCGGGCCGCTAACTGCTTCTTAAGTGGACTTCCAGCCGCTCCTGTCTTCAGCCTCATCTTCGCTCTCCTAGGAGTAACCGCACAGCCACTTCTTCCGCCTGGGGGCAGGCAGGGGGGCGACCCACTGCCCAGTTGCTTTGCTCAGCTGAAGTATCTTCTGCCCCAGATCTTCCGAGTCGGTCATCGTTCATCCCCAGCCCCCAATGTCATGACGGTTTCCTTTTCCTCCGTCCTCTCTGTCCTGGCAGATTGATCTCTGAAAATAGATCTATTTACTGTCGAGTCAGTGGCATTTCAGGAGGGCGTGAAAACTGATGGCTGCTGGCCCCCTTGGTGCAAGCCAGAGCTGATCTGTGAGGAGGTGGCCCAGGGCCAGCTGAGGATGGCCCCCAGGCCAGCCCGCCCTCCCCGTCCCCCCAGTGCTGTCATCCTGGAGCGAGGGGACTGAGGGGGAGCAGGTGTGGCCCAGGGCCCTTTGCCGATGGGGTGTCCTCTGCTGCCCAGCCACCTGAGCTCCTCAGGCCCTGGTGTGTGGACACTTGGGCCAGACGGTGCCCTTGAGGCACAGGGGTGAGACCCGAGGCGCAGCCACAGGACCAGGAGCCCACGCTGTGAGCACCTCGTGTCTCCACTGCTCGTGTCCCTGCACCACTGCCACCCCTGCCTGCCCCTGACAGTACTTGTCCTCTTCCCGTCCAGGTTCCCGACAAGCACTTCTCCACCCTGCTGGCCTACCTGGAGGGGCTCAGGGGCCGGGCCCGCGAGCTGACTGTGCAGAAAGCTGAAGCTCTGATGCAGGAGCTGGACGAGGCGGGCGCCGCCAGCCCGGACCCCCTCCTGCTGGAGAAGACCCAGCGCCTCCGGCAGGTGCTCCAGCTGCTCTCCTAGGGGCGGCCGGCGGGTGAGGCCACTGCCGCAGCGCGGGGGGTCCAGCCTTTGTAGGATGCAGCTGACCCCTCACCCAGGTGGGGGCCCGGCATGGGGCAGGCAGGGTCGCCGGCCGGTGGGCGGTAGGTCCCTGCTTCTCCTGGCACCCGACCCTCAGAAGGACCGCCTCTCTCTCCTGACCCTCCTTGGCCAGAGACCGTTCACAGATGACGAGTTTTAACCTGTTTACAGCAGAACGCGGTCACTCTGGAATAACCTAGAGCCGCCACTCCTTACCTTCCCACTGCCCTCCAGCTGCCAAGGAAGTTGCTTTGTGATGGAAATGCCTATTTTTCTACCAAAGATCCCGCGCTCGCCCTTCGCACCAGCCTGGTCTGCAGCGTTGGGGTGTGGGGGTCCCCAAGTTTGGGCCTGTATTTGCCGAGGGGCCCAGGCCTTGGCTTGTCCATCTCTTGCCTCCCTCCTGGGGCCGTGCCACGGCCTCGCTGCCCACTTCCAGGGAAGACCTGGCTGTGTTTTCAATAAAGACCTGCCCGTGTCGGCCGTGGCTCTTGTCCGGTGTGACTTGTGCTCCTTTGCCTGTAGATCGTGAAGAGCTTCTGAGAGCCAACCTCGGGCCGTGAGGCCGTCCGTGGCCGAGGCCTCCCCAGAGGGCGTCCAGGCGTGCTCCTCCCATGGCGCTCCTGGACGCCAGCGCTGACCGGCCACTCGCTCCGCAGGCCCGTCACTTCCCAGTGTCGGCGGTGACTGCACCGGCTGCCCTCCCACGGCCGTCCCAGCCGGGGAGACGCCTGCTCTCTGCATAAACATGGGTGCGCAGGCGGCGAGCCTCTGGAAGTCAGGGCGCTGAGCACCCCAGAGATGCAGGGGGAGAAGTGTCCACACCTCTCCTCCAGCGTGAGAAGCCGGCATGGGGCCTAGGCCGCCCCACACAGCAGACCAAGTGCCGGCTGCGCGGGGTGGCTTCAAGACCTGCTCCAGGTGCGGATTCGTAAGCTGCGTTGTTGGGCTGCGGCGGTGCCCAGACCCCCGTGAAGCCGTGGGATGTGAGCTGGCGTGTTGTAGTTACAATGCCCACCGTGAGCCCCAGGCCCCAGGCCTGTGTGTGGGCCCCTTATTCCAGAATAGGGTCTCCAGCCTCCCTGTGGCCACTCCTGGCCTGGCTGGGCCTCCCCGGCCGTGGCCCCCGGGGACATGGCCTCAGGGCCGCGTCATCAGCCCTGGTTTGTGACCGGCAGACCTTTCTGATACTTCAGCTTCAGTTATCATGAAACCCCTGTGTCGAGGGCCAATTCTGAACGGCGAGGTAGGGCCCTGGGGTGGGTGACCAAGCCCAGGAGGGGCCCACACTTCCAGAGGGGCCCAGGCAGGTCCCTCACTGCCCACTCGAGCCTTTCCCTCTTCTCACCCATGACCCAGACCCCTGGACTCTGAGGGTCGCGACACCCCACCTCCCATGCAAGCCTCATCAGTCCCCACCCCCAACCCCTGGAAAGAGGGATGCCGTGTGCTCCTGAGGGGGCGTTCCATCCCGTCCCCCGCCCACTGGTGCAGCTGGAATCCTGATCATACACACACACGCGTGTACACACGCACACGTCCAGTTCTGGGGGGAGCGACTGGCCCAGCACCGCCTTAGGCCTCTGTGGCCTCGCAGACGGTCAGAAGCCCTGCCCCCCTGCTGTCCATCAGGTGGACCATAAACAGGAGGCCCTTGGGAACTGGGAGTCAACGCAGGTCTGCGGGAGCCTGCAGGCCGGGGCGGCATCCTAGCTCCATGGGTAACCTCAGACCGCGAGCAGTCAGGTGTGGGCCTCCCCATCTCTGAGCTTTGAGGTATCTTAAGAAGTACACTGAGAAGTAGACATACAAGGAAAGAAGATGCACAAGATACAAAGAAGACGCAGATCATTTTTAAGTAATGAAGGTTGTTTGATCAACAACATAGCCCTGGGTTTCCCAGCAGCCGAGTCAAAAAGGGAAATGTGCTGGGTACCAAGTCCTTGTGTCTGTGAGTGGACAGGGTTGTGAAGAGCATGGTGCTCCCCTCGCTGGAGCACACACCATCCCCACACCGGCTCCAGGAGGCTCCTTCCTCCCCAGGAGCTCCCGTTGCAACGTGAAGTGCTGTCCTCTGTGGCGTCCTCCTGCAGAGGGAGGTGATGCAGTGACATCACCTGGGACAAGGCTGTCAAGAGGCATCGCTTGGTGTGGGACCAAGCTCAGGAGCCAGGCGGTTCCTGGGGTCCCCATGCCGGTCGGAGATGATGCTCTGATGAGACCCCGGGGGCGGCTGAAGTGGAAGGTTGGAGCCTGGGGCCAGGCCGCCGCATGGGGGTGGGGGCCGCGTGCCTGGGGACCGTCTTTGAGTCCCCACCTCACCAACCCTGCGAGGGGCCACCGGCCGGAAGCTTCCTGAGGGTGGCTGTGGTTTCCCCTTTCACCCACCACCACTCACCAGGAGAGAGGAAGGAGCAGTCAGCCTGGCCCCAGCATGACGCCATGAGGACACTGAAGCATGAGCTCCTCCTGGCAACACGCTCGTTGGGGGCTTGGTGAGGGGCTGGGGCTGAGGGGTGGGACTCAGTGGAAAGTCCAACGGGGTGGCTGCACAGCCCCTGTCCCCCCACAGGAAGCAGGTGCCTTTTACTTTACTTCTTCCGGAATTTATGTCTAAGAAACGCTCACCGACAGGTGTCTCCTGTCAGCCTCCTACCCCGAGAAGTGACCCTCGGCAACTTGCTTCCCTCTGACGCGCCCCCGTGCAGTCGCCTCTATTTCCAGATTCACAGTGTTCAGCGTTCACCACTCACAACCACAGAGCAGCTGTCCACCCGGCACGACCCTGTCGGCGGCTGCACGGCCACAGCCTCGAGGCTCAGAGCCAGAGGGGCTCCGGGACCCCTGCCCCCCACCCCAGCCCCGGAACATGTGTTGGCCCCTGCGGGGGGGCAGCTCCCTTGGGATCCCGGGGCCCCAGGAGCTGAGACAGCCAGGTTTGTTCTGGGGGCATTGCTGACAGCTGGAGTCGGGGGCGGTGTTTTTCATCGACTTAGGAGGTATCGATAATGTGAGCCTCATGCGGCGTGGCTGTGGGCCAGCCCTGAGCCGCCCGCCAACCCCCAAAGCTTCCCCCGCTTGCCACCCAGAGGCAAGGTGGCCGCGAGGGGAGCCGTCCAGGAGCCCCTCTGCCGGCGTGACCCCAGCCCTGGCGTCCAGCCTGTCTGCCCCTCTGACCCACGGCGACTGGGGACCCCTGATGGACGTCCAGAGGCTTCTCCCGAAATCATGCGGCCTGGAGGCTGGGCTCCCTGGATGTGCGGCCAGCAAGAAGCAGGATCCAAAACGTGAAAGTGTCCGTCGGCGGGTGAGTGGACGAACAAATGTGGTCCGTCCACACAGTGTGGCATTTACTCAACCTTGGACAGGAAGGAGATTCCGACACCTGCTACGACACGGATGAACCTTGAGGGCGTTGTGCTGAGTGAACTAAGCCAGACACAGAAGGACAGACGCTGTGTGCCCCCACGTACGTGGGGCCCTGGACTCCTCAAATTCAGGAAGTAGATGGGGGGGCGCCAGGGGCTGGGGTCGGGGGTGGGGAGTGAGTGTTTAAGGGGGACCGAGTTTCAGATTTACGAGATGAACGAGTCCTGGAGATGGATGGCGGCAATGGCTGCACACAACAGGAGTGTGCTTAATGCCACTGAACTCTACACGTAAAAATGGGTAGGATGGCAAATGTCATGTCGTGTCTGTTCACCAAAATAAGAAAAATACGAAACAAAACCAACTAGGATATGAGATGTCGATGCCACGGTGGAGGCTTTGCCCACCCAGGATGTCTGTGCACTTGGCCAGGGCCGGACCGAGTGCCGTCCCAAGGAGGGGTAGGTGGGCAGGTCCCCCGTCTGTGCGGAGGGAGGTGGCGCCAGCAGCTGGGAGCCACGTCCCACGTCCCCGTTCCCCGTGCTGACGAGTTAAATGCAGCTTTGACAGGTCCTGTCTGGCCAGTTGGGTGGAGCTGCAGACACGTCCCCCCACAAAGACCCACCCCCTCTGGAGCCCCCTGCCCAGAAAGGGGTTCCCTGACCCCACCTTTGCGCCCCACTGTGAGTGAGGGGAACCCAGGGCCTTCCAGGCTGCCTAGGGGTCCGCGATTACTCCTCAGCCCTGGCCGGGGGATGCCCCCAGGCTCAGGGCTCCTCCCCGTGTCTCCCTCTCCCCTGAAGGGCCCACCAGGGCGATGGTGGCGGGGCCTCTGCCCGTCCTCGCTCCCCGCCTGGTGTTCAAGCCAAGGACTGGGGAGCAGAACCGGCCGTCTGTGGGGCTGCGAGGGTCCTCTGGGGTCTGCACCTTCCCGCCCAGCAGGAGGGCTCCCCGAGTTCCTTGGCAAATTAAAACAACTACCATAGAACATCAACTAACCGATCGGATTCTTTTGAGAAACTGAAAAATCACCGTGGAAAGTGGTTTCATTTTGACGCCTGTTCTTACAAATTCCAAGAATAAGTGTCTCGGTGTCTGCTTCCTGCCGCCGGGGCTGAAGCTGGACGTGTGGGCAGCGCCGGGACCCAGATCCCCCGCCGGGAGGTGACTGCGGACGGGGCGCCGGCGGCACTGGGTTTTCAGCAAAGCGAAGGCTCCGCGATGGCTGCTTTCCCCGTGAGCACACCCACCTATGCCTGGCAGAGCCGCCCCGAGGAGCTGAGTCTCAGACGACAGCTTCCTGAAAGCGTTTCCCACAGCCCTTCTGGAATGTTCTGCCCAGCCCTGCAGGACGCCCTGAGTTCCTTCACCGGGATGAAGTCAGATGTGGGCTGATCACGTCGGGGACTTCCCTCAAACACGAACACGGCACCCGCGGCCCTGCCCCCCAACCCGTCGGTGTTGAAGGTCAGTTCAGACAGACAGGAAGAGAATAAAGCGAATGCTCGTCACCCCCCACAAGCCTTCCCCTAAATGAAACGGTGCAGGTGACCCGCCACCGTGAACCCGGCGCATCTGGAAGCATCCAGAGCCTGGACCCCGCCTGTACTTATTAGGGAACCCTGCCCCCTGCTGCCCGCCCAGGTGTGGAGATCCGTGCGTCCTGGCTCCTGGGTCCTGTCGTCTGAACCTTGGGGGCCGCTCCACCGTGGGCACACACGGAGACCCTTCTCCTTTCCCCCAGGAGGGACACTCTCCTCGTGCACAGGGGTGCCCAGCATGGGAACCCTGGGCCACGGGGACCCCCCACCCCGTCTGCAGCTGCACTGGGAGTTGCCCCGTTCACTGGTTCACGCCCTTGTGGGCAGCTTCCCCACGTTGTTGCCGACACTTGGCATTGTCAGACTTTCTAATCATTGCTGATCCGATGCCCCCCCGGTCCTCACTGTGCCGAGTGTCCACCAGACGGGGCCTCCTTCAGGAAGACGCTCCGGCCCCAGCTGGGAAACGGGCTGCCCCTGTGCCCCACCCCGTGCCCCTGGCATCCCTGCCAAGAGCTCCAAGAGGGCAGAAACCACACTGCGTTTGCCACCATGTCCAGCCCTCGCCGCAGAGCAGGCATCGCGTCACCTTGGCTATTTGTGCAGAATTCAGCAGCATGGCTAACTTCCCACCTTGTCCTCGGCCCCGCCCTCCACCCATCCCCCCAGCTGGTGCTTCTGCACACTTTGCCTCAGAGAGGATGCCCTGCAGAGAGAGCAGGAGTCGGCTCCAGGCTGGGTGTAGGGGAGGATGGAGCCGGGCTTTGGGTATGTCAGGGCCTCAGTTTCCCCATTTGCATCAGGGACCTGTGCGGTTGATGGGGTCTCAGGTGAGGGGCCCCCAGTGTCCTCCTGCAAACTCCTACTCATGCTTCCTGCCCAGCCCCGCTTGCCCCTGCAGGGGCCTTGATCCTCCGGGTGACGGCTGTCCCTAGACTGGCCTGTCTCCCACTGAGGGCATCTCTGTGTTACCCCAGGACTCAGGGTCCTGGCTCCAAGGGCAGGGCGCCTCCTGGGCACAGCCCCCAGGAGCTCCAAGGGGGGGGTGGGGTCTTCAAGGGGCCCGGTCAATCCCAGGCCTGACACGGTGCAGAGCAAGCCTGCTGGGAACTGAGGCCTGAGGCTGGCCTGTGGGTGAACGCCGCCACCTGCCGTCTCCTGCACCCCAGCTGCCGGTGAGTGCACCTCTGTGCCTGGTGGGGGGTGCCTGGCCGACACTGGCCCTGGTGGGGACCAGATGGGAGGCAGTGTGCAGGGGAGATGGGGAGAGGCAGTGGCAGGGAGCCTGGGGGAGGTGTCGTGGGGTGTGAGGAGGGGATTCTGCACCAGTGGGGCATGGGGGGCACCTGGGAGGGTCTGGGGGCAAAGGGAGGAGAGAGAGGATCAAGGGAGGGGAGGGAGCCCAGCTCAGCACTGGGGCCCTGGTTGCCCCGGGAGGAGACAGGAGGAAGAGGTCCCACAGTACCAGGTGGGGAGCCTGGAAGAGGCCCAGGGCCTTCAAAAGAACAGGATCAGGCCCGGTGCTCCCCGACGGTACCCAGATGAGGCTGCCCAGCCTGGGATACACAGCCTGGGGTGGCCGCAGGAATGAACCCAGTGAGGGGGCAATGAGGGGCCGTCCGTCCATCCTGCCTCGATCATCCACAGAGCACCCCAAGCTGGGAGCCAGGGGCTGGGGAGCGGCAGCCCTGGGGGTTTATCCCAGCGCAGGCCTGATGTCCCTCTGTCACCGTCCCCGGGGCCTGGGCACAGCGCACAGGGCCTGGGCCGGCGGCCGCATGGTGAAGGCCGGCGTGGGCGTGGTGTCCAGGGTGGCGGGGCTGAGGCCGGGCGGCAGCAGCAGGCGGTACCTCTGGAGGAGGCCGGCGAACAGCAGGAACAGCTCCGACCGGGCCAGGCTCTCCCCGACGCAGACACGGCGGCCTGCAGGGGAAACTGAGGCACAGGCTGGGGGCTCCAGGCCCGCTCTTTCCACGGCTGTGTGGGCGAGCCGGGCCGTCTCCTGGAGTGAAGGGGCTGGGTCCCCCAGGGAGAGCCACCGGGCAACCTGAGGGTGAGGCCTGGGCCACCAGGACTGGGGTCAGCTCTGAGGGGACAGAAACGGGGAGCCAGGACCGGGGGCATGGGGGTCCCCACAGGCCCCAAGCCACCGAGGCGCTGGTGGGCAGGCCCACGGGTACCTGCAGAGAAAGGCAAGAAGGCCGCTGGCTTCACGAAGCGCCCGTCGGCGTCCAGGAAGTGGCCAGGGTTGAACTGGTGGGGCGTCGCCCACTGCGTCTTGTCCAGGAGCACAGAGCTCAGCAGGGGGACCACGGGCGTGCCCTGCGGGCAAGGTGCAGGGGGAGCACTGAGAGAGGGCCCCGGGGAGACAGGAAGGGCGGGGGGGGGGGCCTCGGCCCACCAGGAGGAGGTCTGCTCGAGGGTTTGGCTCCTGCACACCTGCTGTGGCCAGCGTGAGCCCCATGTCACAGGCGAGGCACCCAGTGGCACCAGCGAGGCCAGGTGACCCACCAGCCACATGGCAAGGGGAAGCCCCAGGCTGCAGGGGGCTGTAAGGCCGAGATCTGCCCCCCTCCTGTTTCTGAGGCCCCTTTGCTGCCCCCCACAGGGACCCCTGGGCATCATCAGAGTCCAGGAGGGGCCCAGGGCGCAGCCGAGGCCTGGCCCTCCCACCTTGGGGAGCTGGTAGCCGCACAGCTGGGTGTCGGCCGCCGTGCAGCGGGCCACGTGGGGCAGGAGAGTGATGAACCGCTGGACCTCGTGCAGCACGGCGTTGGTGTAGGGCAGTGACCGCTGGTCCTCCAGCCGGGGGAGCCGCTCGGGCCCCAGCACACGGTCCAGCTCCTCCTGTACCCGGCCTGCAGGCGAGAGGGTGGGCGCCAGTGTTCCCGGGATCCTCCATCCCCTCGGCCCCGGGGGACCCCACCCACTGGGCACGAGAGGCCATCCTGGCCGGGGGCGGGCATGAGGGGCCCGGGGCTCACCCTGCACGTTCGGGTGCTTGCCCATCAGGAGCGCGGCCCACTGCAGTGTGGCTGAGGTGGTCTCCGTACCAGCCATGACCATGTCCAGGGCACAGGCCACCATGTTGGCCTCAGCAAACAGGCCCATGGGGTCTTTCCCCTGCAGAGGTGGGTGGGGCGGGGCTCAGCTGGAGCCTAGGCTCGAGAAAAGGGTAGAAGGTGGAGATAGGGCAGGAAGGACAGAGCCAGGACCCGCTGGGCGCTGACTGCATTCTGGGCTCACCGAGACCTCCCAACTGCTCCCTGAGGCTGCACTGTGCGAATGCCCCGTTTCACAGATGAGGAGACTGAGGCTCAGGGAGGCCCCCAGCCAGGAGGTGGAGGAGCATGGCGCAGGACTAGCGTGGACCCCTCCCCAACCCCAGTCCTCCTGGGGGCGTCTCACCCACACCTGGCCCTCCTGGATCAGAGCATCCAAGTAGCTCTGCACGGGGCCTCTCCTGGGCGTGGACGGCCGCCGGGCCTCCAGGAGGGTCCTCGGGATGGCTCGCACCTCCTCGATCTTCCGCAGGACGGGCCGGTGCAGCTGGAGGAGGGTCCCGAGCCAGGGGTAGATGTTGAACAGCTGGGGGCAGAGGGCAAGACAGCGAGGTGGGGGGCCAGGGCGCAGAGGGGTGAGGGGCGGGGCCATCCTGCCACCGTGTGTTCACGGGGCCCTGCAGATGTGCTGGGGGCGGGTGGCGCTCGCGGCCACAAGAGGGCGTCCCACTCAGAGCAAGGGGTCCCTCGCCCCGGGTGGGACCAGCAGCCCCAGGACTCAGGAAACCCCGTCCAGCGCGGGCAGGAGGAGCCGCCCGACAGTGACACACTGGGGGTCTCGGGCCCCGCTCTCCATCCACCAGAGTGGGCAAGACAGAGAAGGGGACAGGGTCCTCGCTATGGAAACACTGACCCTGCCACCAGTCGTTAATGCGAAAGCGCTCAGGGCGAGTGTGTCTGACCAGGTCAGCGGAGGGGCCACACGTGCCGTCGGCGCTCAGTAAGTGTCACCTGCCGTCCCGGCCACACCAGCACCACCGTGCCCCCGAGACAGCTGTGGTCCCTGGGGACAGTTACCCAGGGCACCTCGGTACCGAGGAGTTGGCACGGGAACGGAGGCCGGGGAGCAGCGTTCTGTTGCCCCCGGAGCCACGCTGACCTTCTGCCTCCAGCCTCCTGGGGCCCCCTGGTTGGACCCGGCCACCCTGGCTTTCTCCAGGCGGCCGTCTTCCTGCCCAGAGGACGTCCGGGCCCCCCCTCCCCCCCACCACCGACCAGGAGCGAGTTAGAGTTTGGACGGAAGCCTGAGGACCCGAGAGGCTCCCCCCTCCTTTGAACAGGTGCGTCTGTTGCTGACGGGAAGGTGCAAGGATGGGAGCTGGGGTCCCCTACCCCAGCCCCCTCGTTTCCCAGGGAGCACAGGGGACTGGCCCCAGGGCCCATGGCCAATTGACGTCAGAGACAGGCCGTGCCCTGGGCCTCCCAGCTCTGAATCCAGCGCTGCTTCTGCAGGGGGGCAGGGGCGGTGCTGGGACCCCCTCCCACCCCGGCCTCAAGCCAGCGCTCAGCTCCCTGCCCCCCACCCCGAGGCCCAGAGCAGCGACCTCTCACCTGCAGGCCAGGGGTCCCCAAGAGGACCATGACCTCATCGATGAGGCCCAGCAGGGCCACGAACACGGGATCCCGGTAGTCGAACCGCTGGCCGAAGAGCAGCGTGAAGGTGACGTTGGAGGGAGCCCAGCCGAGCAGGGCCAGGGGGAAGGGCCGGCCTGCGGGCGGGGGAGACAGGCCTCAGCGGGGAGGGGACCCTGGGGAAGGGGGTGCCCCGGCCCCACTCACCTCCATAGCCGTCCAGCTGCACCGTAAGGCACCTCAGCTCCTGCAGGACCTTGTTGGCCGCAGGCCCCCTCCCCACGCCCAGGCGGTGGAGGGTGCGCACGGTGAACTGGCGGGCGGCCCTCCAGCGCGGCCCGGATGAGAAGAAGACACCTGTGGGCCAGACACGGGGTGAGCGGCTGCCGGTGGTGCAGGCAGGGAGCGAGTAGGGGTGGGCCCGGGTCTGGGGTCTCGCTGGGCCTCACTGCCCTCCCCCAGCCTGCTCTCGGGTACCTGGCCTCGGCTGGCCCATCCCCCATTGGTGCGCCGTGGTGCTTTGTGCCCTTGGCCTGCCATATGGACACCCTGTCCCTCCCCACGAGCCACTCCGGGGGCACTGTCTCCTGCTGCCTCAAGGGAGGGGCCCCTCTCCTTGGGCCGCCACCCCTCCTGGGGGCCAGGGGGTCCCCTGCCCAGCGGGCCCCCATGAACAGAGCTAGCCCTGCTCCCCCCCACCACCGCACACCTACCGCCGCCTCCCTGGATGAGCTGGAAGATGGCAATGGGGGGCCGGTCGGCCAGCTCCTGCCCAGTGCCCACCAGGGCCTCCCTCACTGCCTCGTAGCCGGTCAGCACCACTGTTTTCTGGAGCCCCAGGTGGACGGTGAACACCGGCCCGTACTGCTCTGAGAGCTGCCGGGGACAGGCAGAGATCAAACAGTGTCCTTCCAGGTCCCCTGTGGCCCCTCAGGCCACACCCATGCAGGACAGACACTAGGAGACTCGGAAGCCAGGCAGCCCAGGTGAGGGCAGCATGAGCAAAGGCTCCGGGGCCGCCATGGGGAGGTGTGTTTGGCTGGAGCAGGGCCCCAGGGGGCAGTGTCCAGCCAGACCCCGCAGAGCCCCCTGCCATCCCCTCCAGGAGGGTGCTGGGGGTGGCCGTCATGGGTTTCTCTTCTCAGGGGACACACTGGAGGGGGCTCTCCTGTGGCCCAGGACGAGCAGGGTGGGAGGGCTGGCTGTTGCATGGCCTGAACTGGAATCCCAGGGTCTGCACAGGGAGCGGGCCTGATGGACTCCGTCCCCCGCGGCCCCGAATGGCCAGTGTGTCTCAGGCCGGCCTCCCCCGCCCAGTGTGAGGACACACGAGCATGCCCGGCAAGGACGGGCCTCTGGGGCCTCCACGTGTGCTGTCCCCCCATCCTCACGGCATCCCTGCCCTGGGCGAGGGCTGGCGTGTCCCCATTTTATGGGTGAGGACGCGGAGGCCGGGAGGCAGGAAGTGAGTTGCTGTGGATCCTGTGCACTGAGGGCCGGGCCGCTCCTTCCAGCACGGGACGGTGGCCTTGGGGCCCACACTGGGCACAGGGCCTGAGAGCCTGGGGGCGGCTGCTTCAGGCCAGGCCACTTCGTGGGTCAGCAGCAGCTGCCCTGAGGAGCCAGGGGCCCCCTTCCGCCAACCTGCAGGGCCTGGGGAGCCACCGGGCAGCCATGTCGGGGGCTTCCGGGAGCAGGAGCACATGGGGCAAGGGAGCTGCGGCTGGGGCGGCTTGGCTGGGTGGCCTCACGGGGCGGGGCCGGCCTGCACCTCCACTTCACCCCGGCCCGGCAGGCTCCTGGCCGCAGGGAGGGCCCCCGAGGCTTTCTGACCATGCTGGGCCTCCCCCGGTGCACACTTCTTTGTGAGCTGTGATTACAGAACAGATGCAGCCACCGCCCAGTGAACAGGAGTGCGTCCCTTGGGCTGAGCCTGAACCTAGATGCCTGCATCCGGTCTGGGATCCGAGGGTCGATGGAAACAATCCACGGCTGGCTGAGCGTGCCAAGCTTGTCTGAGTCACAGGGTCCTGACAGAGGGAGCCGAGAGGTGACGGAAACAACCAACAGCTGGCCGAGCGAGCCGAGATTGTCCGAATCGCAGAGTCATGAAGGAAAGAGCTGAGGGGAGACAGAAAGGGCTGAGGGTTTCTGAGGGGCAGAGCCTGTACCGAGAGCCGCATGGGGGAGGGGAGGGCCGAGTGCCCATGGAGACAGCGAGGAGTGGCGGAAAGGGCCGAGGGTGTCTGAGAAGCACGGTATTGATGAAGAGAGCCGGGTGGGGAGGGGAGGGCCAAGTGCCTACGGAAAGGACCAAGCATCGATGACAGGATGGAGGATCCAGGGAAAGAGCCACTGTTGGGCAGGGTGGGCCAAGGAATGAGGGAAAGAGCCCAGGGCCTAAGGGGAGGGCGGAGGGGCCATGTGGAGCGAAGAGGCGCTGAGGGAGCAGAGGCTGAGCGACTGAGAGGGCTGGGCGGCGATGGGCGGGCAGTGGCCATAGGCACGGGGCCTCACGTGGAGCCGGAGTGAAGTGGGGACTCGGAGACATGGGGATCCGGGGTCTCTCCAAAGAGGCCCCGGAGCCCCTGTGCCCCCGGCGGGCAGATAGCATCTGGGGTCTCGAGGCCGCACGCCGGGACAGACGCAACCCTGGAAGAGGCGGTGGGGTGCGAGCGGGGGCGCGTCTGGACCGTCGCATGGCTGTGAACGGCGAGTGGCTGCCCTGTGCTCGCCCGCCGGTGTCGTGCGTGCGGCGTCTGCTGAGACGGGACCGTGCGGGGCGCTCCGTGGCGTCCGCACTGCGCGGCGGGTCCCGTCGGGTGGCCCGGGCTGCGGACCATTCGCATTCATGTACCTTCCCCTTCGTTGGCGTTCCTTTGCGTTCCGGCGGCTGCTGCTTCCTGCAGGTCGCAGGCCCCCGAGGGGGCATTGCTGTCACCCGGGGTGGGGGGATGGCAGGCGTGGGTTGTCCCCAGGGCGCCACACGCTTCTGTCAGGAGCACCGGCTGAAGCGCAGGGCATGAGGACAGGGCCTGAGTGCGTACGGCCCCGGCTACACCCCTGGCCCCTCAGTCCCTCGCCGGGGGGAGGGCAGCCCAGTCCCGAGTGTCCCCGCCGTGGGAGGCGGAGGCCCACGCAGACCTCTGGAGCGGGTGGGAAGTGAGACGGGGTGCGTGAGCGCAGCCACGCTCTCCCCTCCCTGTGTCCCTCAGGGTGCGGTGGGCCCCGCCCGGGCCGGCTGTCTGCACTCCCGGCGGCGGGCTCCCTCGGGCCCACCCCTCCCACCCTCACGCCAGCCCTGCTGACGAGCGGCTGCTCGATCGCTCCCAGGCTGCTCCTCCTGGGGCGCGGTCTGTGTCTCCGAGGGTCTTGCTGAGAGGAGGCCCTGCGCTCCGGCTCAGTCAGACCCTGGGTCCCTTCCCTGCATCTACACCACAGGCGGCAGCCTGGCGCCCGGGGCGGGGGGTGGGGAGGACTGGAGCTCCATGTGCTGTTTGTTCCCTGGTGAGGAACAGATATTAGCTCAGGGCCAATCATTAAATAAATAAATGAACAACAACAGAAAAACCAGAAAGGAGGACCCCACCCAGCATCAGAGAATAGAAGGTGAAAGATGACCTCAGTGGGAGTGTCAGAGGATCAATCCTCGTGACGTGCAGCAGTCCCATAGGGAACTCCGCTCTCACTAGCAGTAATTAATTACAGGCTCGTCCGGGGACGCGCACCTAAGGGCTGGTCACCCGCGCTCGGAGCTCCCACAGCGGTATTAGGCGGCTGGAGGGAAAAACCGAGGCACGTAAGAGAGTGTTTATGACCTTTCTATGGGGAGTAACACTCACAAGCAGCACGCTTTCTGACCCACTACACTGTCCTTAGAAGTTGTTCGGACTTTATAACAAAAGAAAATCAAAAGAGAAGCAGGAAATCGAGTTTCTGAAATGGCCCAAATCAGTTCCTGAATTTGCAGCCTTTCCTCCAGACTCCGGTTGGCTTCGTGCTGTGATTGCAATTGCTTAACAAAGGGGGATCCCAAGCCAGATTGCTAAGGCCGAAAGAAAGAAAGAAAGAGAGAAAGGAAAAAAAAAACTGGGAAAACAAGTTTTTTCACCGTGGTCTGCTATGACAACACCTAAGTCAAATCTAAGGAAAATCTTTGTTCTATATGTCTGTCTGTATCTATATATGTTACAAACGTGTGATACTTTTCCTCCAGATGGTGCAATTTCTAAAGAGCTCTATTCCACTGACTTAAAGTAAGCGCTTACAAAAAAGTTTCTCTAAAAAGTTTTAACCCAAATGTCTTTCAAGTTAACATGACATAGATTAATCTTTGGTTAATGAAAGTTTAAGTTGTTGGTGTGATTGAAAAGGCATGCCCTCAAGAGTTGTAGGTATTTGCATATGATACAGGCATGCAAGCCTGGGTTTACTAGTCAAATAAGCTCATGTTGTCTGTTAGAAATTCGTCAGCAAAATAATACCTTTAAATGATCAGTTTTGTCTAATGTCCCATGAGGTTTCCGTAGGTAATCTGAACATAATTGTTGGAAACAAATGATTTAAATAGATAAAACTGGATACAATAACTGTTTTATGGTCTGTATACTTGGGGGAAAAAAACAGCTTCAAAATTCTTTTTGGTAACAATCTTGAGTTTTGCCAAGTTAAGTTAAATGATAAAAAATCTGAGTATCTGGGTCATTTTTGGATTGGATAGAACACTGAAACATTATTGCTAAACGTATCTAAGTTTATCTACTTTTGCCTTCTTATTGCAGAGAGGCTAAAAGTCTTTGGGTCTTTTACTGTAAAGTGTGGCGTGTTTCTAGAAATTATGAAAAGTTTAGAATGCTGATATAAAAGACAATTCATAATTGCTTACCATTTTCGTGTTTCCTACGGTTTGTTGAAGGTTAAAGAGTTCTAATATGTGTGATTAAAGCTGCTAGAAATTAATAAGAAAAACAGCTCTGTATTTAAGGAAAGTAAGGTGTAAATTTTTAGTAAAGAGGGTATAAAGAATGGAATATTTTTGTTTGATGGGTTAAGAAAAGATAAACTTGTCCTAAAGTACTAGGTGGAAAAAAAAAAAATAGAAAGACTTTGGGACAAATTCTGAAGGCAAAAAGAAAGTTGTAGAAGGTTTGTGAAGGAGAAATTCTGAAAGGAGTTTTACGCCTGGTGAAGTTGGCTAAGATTGAAATGAATCTAATTAAGTAAATGGGTTTTAATATGAAAAAGTAAAGTGGTACAGAAATTAAAATTTGGTTTTCTCTCAAAGGATAATTGTCTTGAACTTTTGGTCTGCTCTTGATAAAGAGGTTATAAAAGGTGTTCCTTTGAGTAAGTCTACCTAAAAGACAAATCTGTTTTGTTAATGTAATGACTGAGGTCACTCTTAAGACTTTTGATTGTTTCTGTTGTCACTTTAAATGGATACCTGAGCGTTGTCTGACAGTGAGCGTTGTTTGAACAAGTGTTTTAAAATCTTTTGATGTTTTTGACAAGCTTCTCCCTCAAAAATATTCAAGTCCCGAATGAAGGCTGTCTTTCAACCTGGTAGAAGGAGGAGGATTTCTCTGGGGATTTTCAGACGGTCCCTGGGACTTCGGAGAGACATTTGCTCTCTCTTCCTATAAGGTGGAAGATTCTAAACTAATTAGGCCTATTTGGTAGGTTAATTTACATTGGAAGCATTATCAGATAAGCGATGATAATCTTTCTTAAGTGGTATTATGTGGGTAAATATTACTGATATAAGTGTTTTGAAAATTATATAACATTCCTAAAATTCTGATCTGTCCTGGCTATCAGCCATAATTCTAAATATTATTTTAGGGTGTTGTATATCAGAAATAATAAGTTTCTCTGTCAATTGTCATTTTCAAGTCTTTTGTTGTTTACAGTCAGTTGTTTTACTCTGATGCTTTTTGCTTTTGCAAATACTTCTCATCTTCAGAGACATTCATGGAAAAGACTCTGACACTTACTCTGGATTACAGTTTTCTGATAAACTTTCAGATCACAGAACTGAACTGGGTAAGAAATTACAGAAATCTAATGGAGAAACTGATAACCTCATAGATCTGCTAACAGGATTAAGCTCAGTAATCAATTATACAGGACTGTGTGAACTGATGAAGATGATTATAACTTTTTATGACTTTTATTTGAAATATTGTTGATTTTTTTGATGTTTTGTTTTGTTTTCTCAGATTTAAGGAAATCTTTTCTCTTACGCTGACTATGACCTACAGCAATTTAGTGATAGTACACCTTTATGAGCAAAACGGAAACATTTATCTTTTTCTCCCTGCCTGATCCCTCCAGAATTGGGAAACCTAGTAAGTGAGTGAGTATGGTTGTTTCACGGCAATATTGTTACTTGCATAAGTTCAATAAGAATCTGTTCTCCTTATAACAGGACACATTGGTTATCTTACCAAAGCTTTGACTGGAATGTCATATTTGAGAGAAACATACAGACTCAGATATGACAATACTGCCTTTGAGGAAGAAGGTTGACTTTCTGGAAATAAAGCCACTTGGAAATATGGGCCTGGTACCTTGTTTACAGAGATTCTGGCAATCTTACCTGGTAAGTAAGGAAGCTTGCTTATCTGGCAGGTGCAAGGAACCTCAGAATATTTTGGGGGGAATCTCAAGAAAGGAGAGAAATTCACCCAAATCTAAGGTATTGCAGGCAAGGCCTCATGGCACAAATCCTTGGCGTGGCTTTCCTGGCCTCGAGAGGTCTTTAAAGTTCAATCTGAGATTCCTCATAAAAACTTTCAGCAAAGCAGATTTAAGAGCCTATATGATCAACTGCTATTCTTGCTGCACTTATGTAAATAATTGGGCCAAGTTTCTTGAAACTAAACTTATTTTGCAAACCAATTAGTCTTAATTTGGCTATCTTTGGTAAAAATGAGGGTGATTTTAGAGAGAAGAACTATGTTTCAGTGAAAAACTATAAGACACATTTGTGGATGTTAGATCCTAGTTTTGTTAATTGTCTTTGAGGTTTTTTTCCCACCTTTGAACTGGACTGGATCCTGAATTCTTCTGCTGAAATATCTGGTTACAAATCTCCAAACTAATGTTTTCAATCTTTTCCTCATTTTCATTTGGAATCATTGAGAATTGAACCTGCTCTTTTTCCTGAAGCCTTGCAAACTAAAGCTGAACGACGTGATAAAAACTTGAGAGATTCCTGTCTGTTGCTGTGTAAGCTGTAAGACACTCAGAAAGATATCTGAATGCCTGATGACATCATCAGAGACATTTCAAGCTGCTAAAGATGCTTCACTCTGACATCTAGAAGTCTTCTTGACTGGCTGCCTCCTGGACTCAGGAACTAGTTTATAATTTGCTCCAACCATTAACCTTGTTTTTCTTTTTATTTCCATAGAAATACTTCTTAAACACCTGATTGATTGCTTCCAAAATATAGGCCTAACTTTGGGAGCCCACCTGCGTCGCCACCTTCTAAAATGAATTTAACTGGACTGATCTAGTACCAGGACTAAGAAATGTGTTCAGTGAGATGAAACAACCTACCACTCAGCTTCTGGATTGTGATACTTTTAGTTTCAAAGGCGGGACTGTAGGGACCTGAAATTGGCCACCCCAAGATATGTCTCTTTGGAATCAGGATTATTTGAGGCTGATTGCTTTTGATAAACTGGGACAGGGAAGGAGGCCCTTTGTTAGGACACATTTACATCTGTAAGGTAAATCTCTATCTGTAAAGGTGCCTCCCTCTCTGTAGGCAAGGAACTGATTGCTGTGCTCATCTGTGATCCCCCAGCCCGAGGCAACACACCTGCCACCCCGCGGCGTTCACTGAGACAGCAGAAATATCTGCCTCCATCAAGCACTGTGCTGACAGAGCAGGCTCGTGACTGTTGTAAAAGGGACATTTCAATCATACGTGAAACACCCTGTTTGGGGGTATGTAACCACTCTGTGCACCCCACTTCTTGGGTGCCCTTTCTTCCTTCAGGAAGAAAGGCCCTGGGCCACGGTTCCTCATAAAGCTTTGTTTAATTTTCTCTTGCTATTCTGTCTCAGGTGAATTTAATTCGTTCTCCGGCCAGACCAACCCACATTTGGGAAGAGGAAATGTCTTCCTCCCCTACATTAACTAGCCTCACCATGCTGTACACTAGATCCTCAGAACTTATTCATCTGAAAACTGAAAGTTTGTACCCTTTAAACATCTCCCCCTGTCCCCTGAAAACCACCACTCTTATCTCTGTTTCTACAAATTTCGTGTTTCCAGAGCCACATAGGGGACACTAAGTCTTCACGAACCACAGCGTGTGATTAAGTACAACAATTTCAGCCCATGTGCTTTTGTATGTGCTCCTCCCTCCTGCAGGCCTCTGACCTGGTTCTGGATTACATTCTCTCCCAGTTGGACACTCTGATAGCCTCCTTCCTCCTTTTCCTGCTTTCAATTTCTCCTTCATTCTGCACAGAATCACCAACTTTCTGGAGTACAACTTGATCATACCACTCCCCTGCTTAGAAACCCTCACTACTACTCACTGTCTTTGAATGAAATCTTCATCTCCAGGTCTGGCATCTAAGATCCTCCTGGATCTGGTCCCATCTTCTATCATTTGATATTCTTCTTAATAGTCCTTACATTGCATACAAAGCAAACTCCTTGCATTGAGCTTCATACATAACACTTTGCTTGGCTAACCTGCACCTTTGCCAGAGAGGGCGCTTTATTTCATTCCTTTGTATACAAACTGCCCTTGATCTCTAATGATCAGTCCCATATTACCAGAGACTTCCTGATCACCTTATGGGAAGGAACCTCCTTTCTCTGAATGCCCACGTAGCACACCCTAATGGCATTTATCACCTCCCATCTTGGATTTAGTTATTTATGTACATTTGTTTATTTACTTATTGCCTCAAAAAAAGTGTTGAACAGAATTGCACAAGATGCTGGGGATAAAAAGGGAATATAGTCTACTGGTGAGATAGTAACAAGCCCTCAAATGAAAAAAATACAATATATTAAATATGATACTGGATGTTAATGAACTCTAAGTGATCAGATAAAGGTTGGCCTAGATCTGTCTGTGGAGTCTCAGGGGAGTGGAGTTGAGTTCCAAGGTAAAATATGATGCGGGATCGGTGAGCCGAGGAGTCGAAAGAAAGATTTCTTAGACTCTCAAGATCTGGCAGTAGTGCTCTTTTATTTAGAGAATAGTGTGGAATAGCATGGGGACAGGACCCACGGGCAGTCAGAGCCCCTGCTGCTGCTGCATGGGGACAGGACCCATGGGCAGTCAGAGCTCCTGCTACTGCCCCGAGTTGAGGGTTAGGGCTAATTTTGGAAGGCATGGGTACGTGACTTATTTTTACTGGAGAAAAGAAAAGATGATGTAAAAAGTCATTAAATGATTTCAGTGCAGATGGGGTCTGGTTATTGTGCGGTCATATAACTTTAGATACGAATCTGGCCATATAGATCGGCATGTAGGTGAGGATGCCCTGGGCTTCTCTCCCTGGGGCGGTCCTAACTCATACCATAAAAAAAGTCCACTGGGTCGTATAGTTTGGCATGTAGGCCAGGTCACCTTGGGCTTCTCTAGCTGCGGCAGCCTTAATCCACATCAAAACATGTTTAGGCATTAATTAGCCAGTTGGACAAGACGGGGAGCTGGGAGGGGGTGAGGTAGGTAAAGGAGAGGCAGACAGCTCAGATGGAGGGCATGGCCACAGGAGAAATCACATTTGAGGAAGGCACGTTGTTGACTCTGACAGGATAGGGTATGCTGAGAGAATAACAACTGAAGGAGAAGACACTGGTCAGGTAGACAAGGATCAGGTTTTGCTTTGCTAAGAAGTTTGGAGTTCAGTCTGTTGGCAAGCATGCTGAAAATGTCAATCAGGGGAATTGCAAGATTGGACTGTGGGTTAGACCCAGGTGGGGAAGTGGATTCCTCCAGAGACACAGAGAAACTTTAAGCAACCTGGTGGAGGTTACACATCTCATCCATCTTTGTATTCCCTGACTGCGCCCAGCACAGTGCCAGGCACGTGGTTTATATACAAATTGTATTTGTTAACAAGTGAAAGAAAATGAGATCTCCACTTTCAGACTAAAACACAAACAGAAGTATATTAGCTTTAAGCTTCGCACTTCACCTGCATTATTCAGATCACACAAGTACAGGGCATCTTCTAGCTTCCTGAACCTTTTGATCCATGTCTCTGATTCTTCAGACTCGTTCTTCATCACTGGGTTCAGGAAAGGCTGTGAGACTGGCCTGATTTTCAAAGAGCTTGGGGGATCTTTGGGGGCTGAAGTCTCAGCAGTAGGGTTTTCTGGCTGCAGATCCTCTTCTAGAGTTTTCTACCAAAACAACACAACTATCTCACTGGCAACACATTCACCACCTAGATCTTCTCCAGTCTCTTGGCCAAAGATGAGGCCGTACAACTAGCGAGATTTACTGTAATGTCTGGCTTTGTAAAGCTTGGAGGATGGGTTTCAAGTCCTGAGTGCTATAGGACTACATCTGTGAAGCCTTCCAGGATGTAAATTACTGTGTTGAACGCTTTCTATTTTTTTAAGAGAAGGGTGAAATCAGTTTGCATTTCTGATTTGCACAGAGAAAAGGTTTTTGTAACTGGCAGAGACTTTTCTTGATGTTCTATACTAGTGGGATTCATGGAGGAGGGGCTTCAGGAATTGCTTATAACTTCTCCATGGAAAAACCTCTGGACAATGAGCCTGAGGTTCTTGACAAAGAACGACTGAAAGAATAGTGACATTGTCTTAGGCTCATGGGCTCCTTGTAA
>NC_060273.1:29706055-29729852 GCF_021613505.1 Equus quagga | reverse complement strand
TCAGGTCAATATCTTTCCTAAATTAAAATTATGCAAAACTTTCTGCTGGGATGGCACTTACTCCCAACTCAAATCATAGTCCCGTTATTGTGCTTTACTAGTAATCATCCCATTCCCAGGCCTCTAATGTAGGGGACCAGGGTTCAACCCAAGAAGCTTACCCTCACTGTGCAGTTAGATGGATCCTTCCTGCAGATATCTGGTATAGGTACCATTTCTTGGTTTTAAAGGTTACTTCTCCTGCCTAAAGTAAATTAAAAAATAAATATCTCAAGAGGCATTAGGGAACCAAAGTGTTGTACAGCATGCAAGGCAAATATTGACCCTTACACAGGGCAAGAATGCGAACTGGAGCAATGCACTAGTGTCTAGAAACATGTTTTAGGGCACTGTCAATTACAAAATGTTTTCAAGATTGAAGAGAAAACTAAGACGGATTTTGGTAAGGTTATGAGAGAAGAAATCATCAAGGGGAAGGGATGAGGGCAAAGTTCACAATATGAAACTTTCGATCCAAAGAGGACATAAACTATAAATAAAAGACATTGATAAATGCTAGGAATAATGACAACATTGAGAATTTTTCCCCACTGGATTCCCATACTTTCCTGAAAAGACCATGGACTTAAGGAAATCTGTAGTTGGCATTACCAAGGTCCTGATCCCGCACTGACTAGGCTTCTCCTCATAGTGAACACACATGCCTAGAGCTTACCCAGCCTCAGGCCTTGTGGGAATCCCCTTTCTTCCCTCCACAACTCCTCTCCTTGCTCCAATGGGAAATTGTTTCTTATTTGCTACCCTGTTCATGGGAAATAGCCACTTGAATTTTGAACTGTGTTTTAAGAACCATACATATTCCTCAAGTCAAGGACAGGATCTCAATGAACAACTAAGTGAGCATTGAAGAAAACCTTGTAAGTCCTTGAGCAGAGCAGGAGGAACACCGTGACACCAAGCCGAAAGCATTGAGGAACTCGTGGATGTGCACGAGCAAGCTCACAGAGTAAAGATTCCCAGTGTTTCAACAAGGGAGGAATTAAATGTTTCTAGTTAATCCAGAATAACCTAAATTTATGTTGCCAGGTAGTTTTTTCTACTGTGGCCTCAAACTCTGGGCTTACTGCTTAGAACAGAATAATTACTTAGGAACTGTTTAATCTTATTTTTTAGTTATTAAAAAAAATCCATTGAGTTTCCAGCACTGTTCTGGGTGGTGGCAATAAAGCAGCAACAAAGACGTGAAATTGTGGTCAAGAAGACTATATTCTAGTGAAGGGACAAATTACATGTCACTAAATCAATAAATAAACAGATTACCTTCTTGTAGTTTTGCTACTCTTACAACACTGTGTAAAGAAAACAACAATTAGTTTGAATATTATGACCAGTAAATATTAGAAATAGGAATTCCATTCTGGATCGAAAAAGGGAACTGATACTGAAAAGGGAACCAATCAAGCAAATCAAACTGGGTGTAGGATCACTTAAGGCATCCACTTGCTTCTTCATGTGCTTTAGCAGAGATGACACATTGGAAGACTCATCAGGTATAAAAGCACAGCATCCAGTCTGAATGACTGTACATGTACCACCTTGGGATGCAGTAAGAATATCTAAAGCCATTCTGTTTTGAAGGACAACCCTTCTCATTAAAGGCATTTCAGTATTTAGTGAGATTATTCCTGCTTGACTATCATTAAGGGCTTCTTGAGTAGATTTAGTCAGATCTTCCATATGTAATAATGACATCTTTTAGCTCCAAAGAAGGAGCAAATATAGCTGCAAATATAGCCATACCAGTGGAACACTGAACAAGCCCATCCGGCCTTAAAGAGAGGGAGATTGGCAACAGGTTTTAACTCAGCCTGACTCCTTCCCTGCTTTTAAGGGAAACTCAGGGTGCAACGTTTTAGCCATCCAGGCAGTAGACAAGGCCAAATATTTATTCCACATAACCGTTGAGTTCCATTAGGAGTCACTCGATAAATTCCTGGCCTTCAAGACCAGTCTGTTCCAAATTAATCACTCTCTTTAAGTATAATAATATCCCAAACAAATTATAAAATAGGTATACAGTTTAAGCATAACAAATGTTTAAAGGAGGAGATACAAGGTTGGGAATACAGGCCTGGTCCAGAGTCTTGGGACAGCTGTCTACAACAGATGTCGTCTTTTTCTCCTCCTGGTTTGGTCCTTTTCGACAGGGCTGCAAACAGTCTTATTTGATGTCTCTTTCAATAAATAAATTCTTCAGGTTACAGTCCAAGATCCTTAAGTTCTGGGAGCTCTGTGAAAGAATCAGCTACCAATCTTTCATTTTACTTTAAACACCTCAATAAGACTGTGACAACAATGTAATATATCCCTTAAGGAAAGCTGGTTCATATATTTCTTCATCTAATTCCATAAGCTGTTTTATTGTTATTTCAAGATGAGACAGCTGATGTTTACAAAAATTGTAGATCTAAGATTAAGGAGAACTAGCACAAGAGCTTTTGGCCATGAGAGAGTAAATGCTTCTGAAAGCTTGCCAATTAAGTTCTAGTTGTGCCATTAGTTTTACCAGTCCTGGGGATCGAGGGTGGTAAGCACAGTGGAAATGCTGCAATATTGGCCAAACATTACAAACAGATTTGAGTTCCCCAGTCACTGCGTAACTTGCGAGGAATTCCTCAAACAGGAATTATTCTCTCTAATAGTAATTTACCTACTGTTAAAGCCGTTGCTCTTCTGCAAGGAAAGGCCTCAAAACAATGTGAGAACATACAGATCATTACAAGATGTTTATCCTTGAGAAGGTGGCATTTGGACAAAGTCCAATTGTCATACCTCAAAGGGTCCCTTAGGAAGGGAAAGTGGCCTTGTGACCCATGGAATGGGTTTCTTATTGGGCCCAAACCACATCTGCGAGGGGGTGTCAAAAATTCCCCCTTTTGACTGCCATATCTGCTTCTCTTGTTCTGTGGCAATTTCTTGAGCCTGTAGAAGGAAATCTTTTACTGGGTTAGCAGAGTTAACAGAAAGTAGCAGGCATTCTTGAGGCTAGACAGTGTAACATCCTCACTTATCATTTAAGTAAGACTCATTTGTAAACCAAATTAAACAATAGATGCCGTTGTGGTCTTCTCTCCCTTGTGATGTTGGAAGCAAGGTAACAAGGTTAATGGTTGGAGCAAATTATAAATTAGTTCCTGTGTCCAGGGGGCAGGCAGTCAAGAAGACTTCTAGATGTCAGAGTCAAAGCATCTTTTTGCAGCTTGAAAGGTCTCTGATGATGTCATCAGGCATTCGGGTATCTTTCTGAGTGGCTTACAGCTTACACAGCAACAGATAGGAATCTCTCTTAAGTTTCTATCAAGTCGTTCAGCTTCCGTTTGCAAGGTTTCAGGAAAAAGAGCATGATCAATTCTCAATGATTCCAAATGAAAATGAGGGAAAAATTGAAAACATTAGTTTGGAGCTTTGTAACCAGATATTTCAGTAGAAGAATTCAGGATGCAGTTCACTTCACAGGTAGAAAAAGCCTCAAAGACAATTAACAGAACTAGGATCTAATATCCACAAATGCGTATTATAATTTTTCACTGAAACAATTCTTCTCTCTAAAATCACCCTCATTTTTACCAAAGATAGTCAAGTTAAGACTAATTGGTTTGCCAAAATAAGTTTAGTTTCAAGAAACTTGGCCCAATTATTTACATAAGTGCAGCAAGAATAGCAATTGATCGTATAGGCTCTTAAACCTGCTTTTGATGGAATTTTTTATGAGGAATCTCAGATTGAACTTTAAAGACTTCTTGAGGCCAGAAAAGCCAAGCCAAGGATTTGTGCCATGAAGCCTTGCCTGCAATACCTTAGATTTGGGTGAATTTCTCTCCTTTCTTGAGATTCCCCAGAATATTTTGAGGTTCATTGCACCTGCCAGATAAGCAAGCTTCCTTACTTACCAGCTAAGATTGCTGGAATCTCTCTCTGTAAAGCAAGGTACCAGGCCCATATTTCTAAGTGGCTTTATTTCCAGAAAGTCAACCTTATTCCTCAAAGGCAGTATTGTCATATCTGAGTCTGTATCTTTCTCTCAAACATGACATTCCAGTCAAAGTTTTGGTAAGATAAAAAATGTGTCCTGTTATAAGGAGAACAGATTCTTATTGAAGTTATGCAAATAACTATATTGCCATGAAATAACCATACTCACTCACAAAGAGTTTCCAAATTCTGGAGGGATCAGGTAGGGAGAAAAAAATGTTTCCGTTTTGCTCATAAAGGTATAATTTCACTAATTGCTATAAGACATGGTTAGCATAAGAGAAAAGATTTCCTTAAATCTGAGAAAACAAAACAACACATCAAAAACAATATTTCAAACAAAAGTCATAAAAAAATTATAATCATCCTCAGTTCATTCAGTTCTGTATAACCGGTTCTTGATCTTAATCTCTGTTAGCAGTTTTGTTTTTTAACATTAAAACTCATTTGCTTAATTGGATTTACTTTAATCTTAGTCTACTTGACCAGGCATAAAACTCCTTTCAGAATTTCTCCTTCACAAACCTTCTACAACTTTCTTTTTGCCTTCAGAATTTGTCCCAAAGTCTTTCCTTTTTTCCTTTCTAGTACATTAGGACAAATTTATCTTTCTTAACTCATCAAACAAAATATTTCCATTCTTTATACCCTTTTTACTGAAAACATACATTTTAACTTTCCTTGAATACAGAGCTGTTTTCCTTACTAATTTCCAGTAGCTTTAATTATATATGTTAATTAGAACTTTTAACCATTAACAGACCCTAGTAAACACTAAAAGGTAAGCAATTACAAATTGTCTTTTATATCAGCATTCTAAACACTTCATAATTTCTAGGAACGCATCACTTTACAGTAAAAGACCCAAAGATTTTTAGCATCTCTGCAATAAAAACCAAAAGCAGATAAACTTAGATGTTTAGCAACGTTTGTTCTATCCAATCCAAAAATTACCCAGATACTCGGATTTTTATCACTTAACTTAGCAGAACTCAAGATTGCTACCAAAAGGAATTTGGAAGCTGTTTTTTCCTCCTCCCCCTCCCCATTTTTATTCAGTCTTAGGAATTAATGATGGGCTAGGTAGTAGTTCCTGGAGAGGGGAGATGATAATCCTTTTCGAGATAAAGGAACTGGGTGGAATCTGAACTGCCTCTAGAGCAGTATTTCCAGTCTTGCAAGGATTTTCTAAGGACAGTTGCTCTTGATTTCCCAGAAACTGGGTTGTAACTCAAATTACATTCCAGGTTGATCTACCTGTCCAACTGCATCACAAAGGCACAGAGAAACCCCTCAAGTTTTCAATTTTACAGAAGGTCCAGGTTCTGCTCAGGTCCAGCCTGAACTTAACCTTGACTTGGTGACAACAGAAGAGATGATGAGCAAAACAGACAAAGAAAAGAAAAGAAGAGATCAGACCTCGCCCTCATGGCCTCTTCCAGAGGGTTATCAAGATAAGAGTCACACAACAGTTCCCATGCTGGGGCACACTACGCTAGCACGACAGTTCACAGAATAAATCACAGGTCTCCTACCCTCATAACTGACTCAGTAGGTGACTAAAATACTCAATGAGTCAACTGTCAAGAGAGGGCACCCCCCTTAGGGTTGCTGGGGTGATCAGGCCCAGAAACCCAAAGTTGGGGTTCCCAGGGGTGGAGCCTTTGACTCTTTAAAGATTTCTTTGTTTCCCAGTTGCAAACCTCAAAAGGAGATGAAAATGGCCATTGTAACTCTAAGAGAGATGAAGACATTTGGGTTAGTTCTATTTAGAAAAACCTTTTCTAAGCGCTTACTTTAAGTCAATGGAATAGAGCTCTTTAGAAAAGAAGAAGGAGATGAGCTCTCAGATTCCAAAGGAAGCTGCAGAGGAGATGGAAGGGATAAGCGGGCTGGAACGGTTTCTGACTTCTTATCCTTTTTTTTTAATTAAGATACAGTCTCTGCCAATTTACAGTTAGTCTCCTGTAAAGAATTCACTTTATCATTATTACATTTTGAAGCCTCTAAATGCCAATCATAATAAGCTTCCCATTCTTTTGCTTTCGTTTTAGAGCCGGCTCTTTCTACTTGTGCGAGCAAATACAGTAGCTTTGAGATATCGAACATTCCCCACTTTGGCCACTTAAGTCATTCTTAGTTAATCCTTCCCATTTTGTTAGACACTTGCAAGCATTGTTTCCATACAGGAAACCAGCTGGAGTTCCATTGGGAGGTTGTCCATCCAGGAGCTGGCCGGCTTTAAAAGCACGGTTTTCCCATTTTCTTTTTGCTTGTCTGTTTTTTTTTTTTTTTAAATAAGGTCTGAACAACTTCTAAGGACAGTGTAGTGGGTCAAAAGTGTGCTGCTTCTGAGTGTTACTCCCTGTAGAAAGGTTGTAAACACTCTCTTACGTGCCTCGGTTTTTCCTCCAGCAGTCTAAAACCACCATGGGGCTCAGAGTGCAGGTGACCAGCCCTTATGTGCGCATCCCCGGATGAGCCTGTAATTAATTACCGTGAATAAGAGTGGAGTTCCCTATGGGACCGCTGCACATCACAAGGATTGATCCTCTGACACTCCCACTGAGGTCCTTAGTCACCTAAGGGCGCCTTTTAGTAAAGGCCGGGAGGAGCAAGTGTCCCTTTTCTTTGGAGCTGAACACAGTCAGTCTCTCATTTCTCTATCAGGCAGTTTGTTCAGATTTTATAAACACAATTCTTTCCAATTTAAAGCCAAATTAGAAGGACAACCAACCCAGCTCACTCCAAGCTCCTCTAAGCCCCTGTGGCTTAGGAATTCTCTCTAGGTTTTTCTCCACCTAGGAACTGTACCCCTCAAAACCTTTAGTCTTAAGACCTTACCCAGCTCATATAAACTCTTGGACTGTCAACTTAAAGTAAGGAGGTCTGGGTTTCAGGAGAACTCACCAAGGTCAGCTGAAGAATGCAGTGATCCAGGGGGCTCAATGGGCCCTTATTGGTACTGGATGCCGGTTCAGTGTAGATTCCAGGTGGCCTCCAGTGGGTTTCTCTGAAATCCTGCCATGACTACGCCAAGAACTGTGGACGAAAATAATCCATAACCAATCTATAAATGAAAATTTGGGCGAGTTTATTCTGAGCTTAAATTTTAGGATTATAACCCGGGAGAGTCTTTCCACAAAGGAGCAGAGCACTCCAAAGAAGTGGGGGTATAAGGGTGGTTATATACTCCCAAACAGGGTGTTTCACATATGATTGAAATGTCCTTCCCACAATAGTCACAAGATTGCCCTGTCGGCACAGCACTTGATGGACACAGCAGGTAGTGGGTCTGCTATCTTGGTGGGCATAGCAGGAGGCAAGTCTATTGTCTCCAGCTGGGCAGTCACAGGTGAGCACAGCAATCAGTTTCTAGCCTAAGGAAAGATACTTAATCCTTAAGGAGACGCCAACGTTGGGAGGGGGAGGGAAGTTGCACCTTTATCTCAAGGGCCTTTTGCTCTTGCCATAGGGAATCTCTAAAGCAGATATACAATGCATGCTCAATAGCCTCGGTCAGGTCCTTTTGGAAAGAGAAGGTCAGGCCAAATTAGGTTTACACCAAATGGCTTCCTCATATATTCCAACATATCCTATTACTTGCCATTTTTATTTGTCAGGTTAAAACTAAAACCCACCACCCCATTTCCAGCTTCTCTAGCTCCACTCACATGTAAATACCTGTTTCTTTAAAATTTGATTCTTTGAGCTTTACAACTAAATGGGAGTTACACATTGTTAAAAGCCCAGGTGGCCTGGTGTTGGAGGCACACTAAAGTTTAGCTAATCATGTGTCCTTGAATTTGCCAGGGAAGCCACTGACTCAAGAATATCAAGGAGCAGAGGCTTCCCAGACCTCAACTCCTTGGCTCCCGGTGCTCAAACCCGCCTCGAACAGGTACATCAGACAAGAGACAAGGTCGAAGGATGCACACCTGCTATCCTCCTATCTCCCCCACCCCCCACTGCCTTGCTGCAAGCAGCCTCTCAAGGCCAAACACAGGCTGGTGGAAAAACATCGACCTGCACAAGCTACATGTGCCTCCTCCCCTACCCAAATCCCCAAATAAAAATCCCTACCCATTCCTCATTGGGGAGCTAGCAATTTTTGAGGCATGAGCCCTTGCTTTGTTCCCTGTGCCTGGCATAGTAAATGATGAGGATTTTTAGGCTGGTTAACTTTAAAACGGTTTATGATGAGGATTTTTAGGCTGGTTAATTTTAAAACTACAGATGAGAGGCAGGCTCTGAGGAGTGGAATTTGCTTGCCCCTTTGTTGGGAAACATTTACATTTCTAAGGGAAACCTCTACCTGTAAAGATGCCTCCCTCTCTGTGCCAGGGAGAAGGGGGATGGCCTTATCTCTAGAAACTCTTAATGCCAGAGGCAAGAATTTAAGTTGGTTGCTGTCTGGCAATCTCATGTAACTGATTTAGGGTGGTGGATTCTGACCTTTACTTAATCCGATTTGATTCTTATCTAAAAGTCATGGGATCACCCAATGTCCAGACCCCACCTGCACTGATACCATTTTAACTTTTTTTCATGTTCTTTCCTTTGTCTTGCAAAGAGATGACTCACATACCCATGATTTATAAAATTAGCCCTAACCCTCAACTTGGGGCAGCAGCAGCGGCTCCTCCTGCCCATGGGACCTGTCCCCACACAGCAGCCTGGCTGTCCATGGGTCCTGTCCCCATGCTATTCCACACTATTCTCTAAAAAAGAGCACTACTGCCAGATCTTGAGAGTCCAAGAAATCTTTCTTTCGACTCCTTGGCTCACCGACCCCACATCAGTAAAAACCTTTCCTCTTCCACTCAAGACTCTGTTCTCATTATTTGGATTGGCATCGGGTTCAGAGACCGAACTTTTGGTTACAGCAATGGGATTGTTACAAGCAAAGTAAGAGACTACATGTGGATTGTGACACACGAAGCCTGAGATGGCAGGAGAAGTGTTACACAGGAAGTCAGAGACACCAGGGGGACTGTGACTCACAAAGTCACAGATGCCCAGGGGATTGTGACACACGAAATCAAAGAGGAGAGGGGATGTGACACGTGAAGTCAGAGACGCCATGTAGAGTCTTACACATGAAATCAGAGATGACACAGAGAGTATGACACACAAAGTCAGAGACCACAGTGGGAGTGTGACACAGGATGTCAGAGACAACAGAGGGATTGTGACACAGGAATTCACAGATGCCAAGTTGGAGTTTTACCCATGAAGTCAGAGATACAAGAGGAAGTGTTATGCACCACATCAGAGAAGCTAGGGTGAGTGTTACAGATGAAGTCAGTGACACCAGGTGGAGTATGACACACAAAGTCAGAGAAGAGGTAGTGTGTCACACGAATTCAGAGATGCCAAAGGGGTTGTTATGCATGAAGTCAGAGAGGTCAGAAGGACAGTTCCAAAGAAGTCAAAGAAGCCAGGGGTAGAGTGACAAACAGTCAGAGATGCCACGGGCTAGTGTTAGGCGGGATGTCAAGACACGAGGGATAGTGTAACAAGGGCATCAGGGAGACCAGTGGGAGTGTGACACAAGCCAGAAACACAAGGTGCAGTGTTACAGGAAGTCACAGCCTCCAGGGAGTGTGTTATACATGAAGTCCAAGATGCCACATGTAGTGAGAGAGATGAAGTCCGAGATGCCAGAGACAGAGTGACACATGAAGTTATAGATGGCAGAGAGAGTGTGACACATGAACTCAGGTACACAATGGAGAGTGTGACCAACAAATTCAGAGACACAACAGTGAGCATTAGACAAGAAGTCTGAGATGCCAGTAGGAGCGTTACAAATGAAATCAAAGACACCAGGGGAATTGTGACACACGAAGTCAAAGTTCCCAGAGAGAGAGTGACATATGAATCAAAGACAACATGGGACATGTGACACATGAAGTCAGAGAGACCACATCGAGTGTTACACACAAACTCAGAGACACAGGTGGGAGTGTTAGAAAGGAAGATAGAGATGTAATGGGGAGTGTGATACACGAAGTCAGAGACACCAAGAGGAGAGTGTCAAATGATGTCAGAGAAACAGAGAGACTGTTACACACTAAGCCATAGAAGCCCCAGGGTGTGTTACTCACAGAGTCAAAGGCACCAGGGGGAGTGTTACACACAAAGTCAGAAAGACCAGGGTGAGTATTGCACCTGAAGTAAGAGATGCCAGGGTGACTGGGAAACACAAGGGCACAGACGCCATGGGGAGTGTGACAGAAGAAGTCACAGGTGTCATGTGGAGTGTTACACACAAAGTCAGAGGCACAATGTGTTGTATTACACATAGAGTCAGAGATACCATGGGTAGAGTTAAACGTGAAGTCAGAGAGGATATGACAAGTGTTACGCACAAAGTCAGAGACACAAGGGGGGCTGTGAATCACAAAGTAAGAGATGCCATGGGCATTGTGACACAGAAGTCAGAGATATCAGAAAGAGTGTGACACCCAATGTCAGAGCCACAGGGGGATTTTTACACAAAAATTCAGATACGACAGGGGAAGTATGAAACATGAAGTCACAGGTGACATGGGGATTGTTACACATGAAGTCAGCAATGACAGTGGTACTGTGACACACGAAGTCAGTGCCACCAGGGGGAATGTTACACACAAAGTCAGTGATGGTTGGGGGAGTCTTGTGCCTGAAGTCAGAGAGACCACTTGGGATTTTTACACACCAAGTCAGAGACCTCAAGGTGAGTGTTACACAGGATATCAGAGATGCCAAGGATGGTGTGACACACAAAGTCAGAGGTAACAGTTCATTTTTGACTCTGAAATTCAGAGATACTGCAGGGAGCATTACACACAAAGTCAGAGATGACAGGTGAAGTTCTGCACAAAGTCAGAGACGCCACAGAGAGTGTTATATACGTAGTCAAAGACGACAGGGGGACTGTTACAAACAAAGTCAAAGGCGCCACTGGGTAGTGTTGAGCACAAAGTCAAACACACCAGGGAGAGTCTTTCAAACGATGTCAAAGACACCAGGGGTAGTGTTACCCAGGACATCAGAGAGACCAGTGGGAGTGTTATGCACAAAGCCAGAGGCGGCAGGGTGAGTGTTTCACATGAACTCAGAGACACCAGTAAGAGTGTTATAAACGAATTTAAAGATGTCATGGGGAGTTTGATGCAGGAAGTCAGAGAGACAAGGGGGAGAGTGTCACACGAAGTCAGAGACAACAAGTGGACTGTTACACACTAAGCCTGAGAAGCCACCGGGGAGTGTGACACATGAAGTGAGAGATGCCTGGGGGAGCGTTACAAACAAAGTTAAAGAAACCACAAGTAGAGTGACAAACGATGTCAGAGACAGCACTTGGATTGTTAGGATGTCAATGACACCAAAGTGTGTGTTACACATGTAGTCAGAGACACCATGAGGAATGTTAAACACAAAGTCAGAGAGGAGATGAGGAGTGTTACACACAAAGTCAGAGATGCCAGGTGGACTGTGAAACTTGAAGTAAGAGATGCCAGACGGAAAGTTACACACGAAGTAAACTAGCCCAGGGGAAGCATTTTGCAGGAATTCACAGACACAAAGGGTAGTATTACTCATGAAATCAGAGATGCCATGGGGATATGTTAAAGACGAAGTCAGAGGCACCACATGCAGCGTTACTCAGGAAGTCATATATGACACGGGGAGGGTGACATATGAAGTCAGAAACGCAACTGGGAGTGTTACACAGGAAATTAGTAACACCACAGTGGAGTGTTACACACGACTGAAGACCTGCCACCTGGAGTGTTACACACGAAGTTGAGAACCAGTTGTGTGACATACAAAGTCAGAAATGCAAGGGGTAGTGTTGTACAGGAAGACAGAAACACCAGGGCATGTGTGACAGAGAAAGTCATCAATGCCATGGGGAATGTGACACATTAATTAAAAGACGTGAGAGGTGTGCAAAGTGTGAAGTCAGAGAAAGCAGGGGGAATGTGATATATGAAGTCAGGGATGCCAGGTGTAATGTGACACATGAAGTCAGATGCAGAATGTGGATTGGTATACATGAAGTCAAAGATGCCAGGCAGAATGTGACGCACAAAGTCAAAGATGCCAAGGTGAGCGTGACACAAAGTCAGAGATGCTAGAGGCATTCTGACACATGAAGTTAGAGACGCCAGGTGGAGTGTTACAGACGAAGTCAGATATGACGAGTTGTGTTACACAAGATCTCAGACAAAACAGAGGGAGTGTTACACACGAAGTTAGAAACATCAGGGGTAGCATGACACAGGAACTCTGTGACACCAGGGTGTGTGTGACAGATGAGGTCAGAGAAACCACAAACAATGAGACACATGAAGTCAAAGACACCAGGTGAAGTGTGACACACTAAGTGGGAGGCACACTGTGAGTATTATACTCAAAGTCAGAGATGCCGGAGAAAGTGTGAGACACGAATTCAGAGATGCCATGGTCACTGTTACACTCGGAGTCAGAGACACCAGGGGAAGTCTGACACAAGAAATCAGATATGCCAGTGTATGTTATACAAGAAAGTGGAGTATTACACATGAAGTTAGAAACACCAGGGGGTGTGTACCTCACAAAGTCTGAGACACCAGGTGAAGTGTTACACACGAAGTCAGAGACACTAGTAGGCATGTAACACATGAATAAGAGACACCTGGGGGAGTGTTACACATGAAATCAGAGACACAACTCGGTAGTGTTATGCATGAAGTCAGAGAAGCCAGTGTGAGTGTTGTGCAATAAATCTGAGACACAAGTGTGAGCGTTAAGCAGGAAGTCAGAGGCACCATCGTGCGTGTAACACATCAAGTCAGTGTAACAGGTGATGTGTGACACTCGAAACGAGAGATGCCACGGGGAATGTTACACACGACATCAGACATGCCAGGGGTGTGTTATACATGATGTCAGAGACACCAGTGTGTGTTAGACATGAAGTCATAGATGGCAGGGTGAGTGTGGCACATGAACTCAGAGACACAAGAGGCAGTGTGACATGTGATGTCAGAGATGCCATGGGGTGTGTGACACACAAAGTTGGAGACACAAAGGGGAGTGTGATACGTGAAGTCTGGAATGCAAGGCAGAGTGTGACACACAATGTCAGATACAACAGAGGCTGTGTGACACATGAATTCAGAGATGGGGGAAACTGGAAGTCGCAGATGCCATGGAGAGTGTGATACAAGAAAACAGAGATGTCTGTGGGAGAGTTATGCAGGAAGTCAGAGACTCCAGGGTGAGTGTGACACAAGTCAGAAACACCAGGGGAAGAGTTACACAAGACGTCAGAGACTCCAGCAGCTGTGTGACACACAAAGTCAGAGATGCAACAGAAAGTGTAACACATAAAGTCAGAGCCACCAAGGGGAGTATTACACACAAAATCTGAGATGCCGTGGAGGGGGAGTGACACAAATCAGAAACCCCAGAGCTAGTGTTACACAGGAAGTCAGAGGCAGCAGGGAGTGTTACACACGAAGTCAGTGATGCCATGGGATGTGTGACACAGAAAGTAAGAGATGCCAGGGAAGTGTGACTCACAACATCAGAAGTGCTATGGGGAGCCTTCCACACAAAGCCAGAGATGCAAGGGGGATTGTGACAAGCAGAGTTAGAGATGCCAGTTGGATTGGGATACATGAACTCAGAGACACCAGGGGGAATGTTACACACTAAGTCAGAGATGCCAGGGTGTATGTGACACACGAAGTCATAAAAGACATGTTGAGTGTGACCCTCGAAGTCAGACGCCATGTGGAATGTTAAACAAAAGGCGAGAGATGCCACAGAGAGTATTATCTGGGAATTCAGAGAGGCCAGTGGGACTGTGAAATATGAAATTTGAGACATGATGAAGAGTGTTACACACGAAATCACTGATGCAAAGTGAACTGCTACACGTGAATTCACAGACATCTGCAAGTGTATTACTCATGAATTCAGAGATGCAATGGGGGTGTGTTACAAATGAAGTCAGAGATGCCACATGCAATTTTACCCATGAACTAAGAGATGACATAGGATTGTGACACTTGACGTTAGAGACACCAGGGAAGTGTGACACATGAATTCAGATGTGCCATAGGGTGTCTTACACACAAAGCCAGAGATGCCAGGGGCATTGTGACACACGAAGTTAGAAAAGCCAGGGTGATTCTGACACATGAATTTGGAGAAACCATGGTGAAGCTACACACAACATCAGAGAAGACAGAGGCATGTTATACATGAAGTCAGAAATGCCAGGGGGAGTGTTACACACAAAGTGAGGGACAGCAGCAAGAGTGTGACACATGAACTAAGAGACAAGGGGTGTAAAACATGAGCTCACAGATGTCCAGGTGATTGTGTTCAGAGTCCAGAGGGGAAGTGTGAAACATGAAGTCAAAGATGCCATGGTTAGTGTGACACATGGAGTCAGAGATGCCCTCAGGTGTGCTACACACAATGTCAGAGATAGGACTTGTAGTGTTTCACATGAACTCTGAGATGCCACAGGGAGTGTGACACATGAAGTCAGAGACACCAGTGGGAGTGATATACACGTAGTCAGGGACAGGAGGTGGACTGTGACACATGATTTCAGAGCTGTTATGGGGAGTGATATGCATGAAGTCAGAGATGGCATGTGTAGTGTGAAACACGAAGTCACAGACACCATGAGGAGTGTGACACAAGAAGACAGAGTCACCAGAGGGAGTGTTACACACGAGGTCAGAGACAACAGGGGGAGTGTTAAACACGGAGACAGAGATGCCAGGGGAATATTACACATCATGTCAGAGAGTCCAGGCTGGCTATGACACACAAAGTCAGAGACACCAGGGGAAGTGTTATGCAGGAAGTCAGTGATGAGACAGGGAGTGTGAAACATGAAGTCAGAGACACCAGGTAGAGTTTGACAGAAGTCAGAGATCAAAGGTGCAGTGTGCTACATGAAGTCAGAGATGACAGGGGTAATGTGATACACAAAGTGAGGGATGCCAGCAAGAGTGTGACACACGAATTAGAGACACCACTAGGAATGTTACACAGGAAATCTGAGATGCCAGGGGGAGTGTGACAAGTAAGAAACATCAGGGCTATTGTCAAACAGGATGTCAGAGACAACATGGAGTGTGTGACACATGAAGTCAGAGACTCCAGGGGAAGTGTGACACATGAACTCTAGGCAACTAGGGGAGTGTTACACACAAAGCCAGAAATGATACTGGGGGTCAGACACACTAAGTTATAGACACCAGTTGGATTGTGACAAACAAAATCAGAGATGCCATGGTGAGTGTTGTACACGAAGTAGGAGACAGCAGTAGGAGTGTGACACATGAAGTCAGAAACACCAGGGGTAGTGTTACACAGGAAGTCAGAGACATGAGAGTGTGTGACACACAAAGTCAGAGACACAAATGGGGAATCTTATGCAAGAAGTCCAAGACACCAGGGTACTGTTTACACACAAAGTCAGAGACACCATGTGAAGTGTTATACATGAAGGCTGAGATGCCTGTTGGAGTGTTACACATGAAGTCAGAGACACGTGGGGGTTTGATATGCACCAAGTCAGGGACACCAGGTGAAGAGTGACACTTGAAGTTGGATATGCCATGTGGAGTGTCACACACGATGTCAGAAACAACAATTTGAGTGTGACACATGAAGTCAGATATGCCAGGGGAAGTGTGAAAAATGAACTCATAGACATCTGTGGGAGTTTTATGTAAGAAGTCAGAGATGCCACATGACGGGTGACACATATGAAGTTAGAGACAAAAGATCGAGTGTGAGAGATGAAGTCAGAAATGCCATGGGGAAAGTTGCACACTGTGACAGAGACACTGGGGGAGGGTTACACAAGTCAGAGGTGCCAGTGTGAGTGTTACACAAGAAGTCTAAGACTCGAGGTTGGATTGTTACACGTAAAGGCAGAAAGGCCACTTTGAGTGATACACATGAAGTCAGAGACACAAGGGGTTGTGTAGCACACAAAATCCTAGATGCCATGTGGACTGTTAACAGGAAGTCAGAGACACCAGAGGGAGTGTTACACATGGTGGCAGAGATGCCACGTGGGGTGTTACACATGAAATCTACAAAGACATGGGGAGTGTGACACACGAAGTCAGAGATGCCAGTGGGATGGTTACACATCAAATCAGAGACATCTGGTAGTACATGACACATGATGTCAGAGATTACATGGGGAGGGTTACACACAAAGTCACTGATTCCAGAAGAAGTGTTACACATGAATTCACAGACACCTCCGTGTGCATTCCTCACAAATTCAGAGACACCACCTGGACTGTTGCACATGATGTCACAGACACGAGGGGTAGTGTTACACAATAGGTCAGAGAGGCCACATGGAGTGTTACAAAGGCCTCAGCACTGTGGGGATTGTGACACATGAAGTCCTTGACACCACATGTGTGTGACCCACGAAGTCAGAGATGACATGGGGACAGTTACACTCAAAGTAAAAGACACCAGGGAGAATGTGATGCACAAAGTGAGAGATGTCCTGTGGAGTGTGACACAAGAGTCAGAGATGCAATGGGGCTTGTTTCGCATGAAGTCAGTGATGCCAGATGGACTGTGACACACAAAGTCACAGAAGCCCATGGGATTGTAACATACAAAATCAAACAGGAGGGGGATGTGACACATGAAGTCAGAGATGCCATGTAGAGTGTTACACATGAAATCAGAGATGACACGGGGAGTGACACATGAAGTCAGAGCCCACAGTGGGAGTGTGACACAGGATGTCAGAGATGACAGAGTGAGTGTGACACATGAAGTCACAGATGCCATGAGGTGTGTTGTGCACGAAGTCAGAGACAAGAGGGAGACTGTGACACACAAAGTCAGTGACGCCTGGGGGATTGTTACACACTGTCAGAGATGCCACAGGGGTTTGTTGCACATGAACTCAGAGACACTAGAGGGAGTATTATGCACAAAGTTAGAAAGACAAGGGGTACTGTTACACAGCAAGTCACAGGCACCATGGGCTGTGTGACACAAGTAGCCAGAGATGGTAGGGTGTATTACACTTGCAGCCAAAGACACTAGGGAGAGTTTGACATATGTAACCAGACCCACCCCTGTGAATTTTACAGAAGATGTCAGAGAGGCAAGGGGAAGTGTGACACACAAAGTCAGAGAGGCCACATGGAGTGTTACACACAGACTCAGAGGCGCCTGTTGGAGCATTACAAATTACGTTAGAGTTGCCAGGTGGAGTGTGATGCACAAAGCCAGAGACACAGGGGGAGAATGTCACACAAAGTCACAGACAACTGGGGGACTGTTACACATGAAGACAGAGATGCCATTGGGAGTGCTACACACGAAATTATAGATGGTAGGGGGTGTGTGATGCACACAGTCAGAGACACAAATGGGAGTGTGACACACCGAGTCGTAGATGACATATTGTGAGTTACAGACAACATCTTACATGCCAGGGTGAGTGTGATACATGATGTCTGAGATGACACAGGGGAGAGTGACACACGAAGTCAGAGACACTACGGTTTGTGACACACAAAGTCAGATCTGCCTGTTGGAGTTTTACAGATGAGGTCAGATGCCAGGGGGTGTGTTACACATGAATTCAGAGACACAAGTTGCATTGTTACACATGTAGTCTGAGACACCAGTGGGTGTGTGACATGAAGTCAGAAACACCAGGGGTAGTGTTACACAGAAGTCAGAGACACGAGTGAGTGTGTGACACAAAGTCAGAGACACAAATGGGGAGTCTTATGAACAAAGTCAAGATACCAGGGTGCCAGTTACACACGAAGTCAGAGACGCCATGTGGACTGTTATACATGAGGACTGAAACGCCTGTGGGAGTGTTACACAAGAGGTCAGAGACACATGGGGGATTGATATGCATGAATTCAGGGATGCCAGGTACTTCATGTGTAACACTCCACCTGGTGTCTTTAATTTCATGCATAACACTCTGCTTGGTGTCTTTAACTTTGTTCATAATGCTTCACCTGGTGTGTTTGACTTTGTAACACTACCCTTGGTGTCTCTGACCTCATGTGTAACACTCCATCTGTAGTCTCTGATGTCATCTGTGACACTCCCACTGGTGTCTCTGACTTCATGTGTAAAAGCCCACATGGTGTCTCTGAGTTCAAGAGTAACACTCGCCCTGGCATCACTGACTTTGTGTGTAGCACTCCCCATGACATGTGTGATGTCCTGTATCACACTCCTTCGTGTGTAACAGTCCTCCTTGGTGTCTCGGACTTCTTGTGTAAGACTCATCCTGACATTTCTGATTTTGGCTGTCACATTCCCCCTTGCATCTTTGACTCCATGTGCAAAACTCCCCATGGCATCTGTAGGGACCTGAAATTGGCCACCCCAAGATATGTCTCTTCAGAATCAGTATTATTTGAGGCTGATTGCTTTTGATAAACTGGGACAGGGAAGGAGGCTCTGAGGAATGGAACTTGCCCTTTGTTAGGACACCTTTACATTTGTAAGGTAAATCTCTATCTGTAAAAGGTGCCTCCCTCTCTGTACCAGGAAGAAGACAGGAGATGATGCAATGCAGAGGGACGCCCCCTATCTCCCCCTGCTGTAGGAACCCCACAGGCAGAACCGGTAAACTGCTGCCCTAAGTTCGGGAGATTTTCAAGGTAATGGACCCTTTTCTTTCCTCTCTCTTAAAGTTACAGTGGCCATTTTGGGCTCCTTCTGAGCTTTGCAACTTAGAAGGGAATTTTTAAGGTGTTAAAGTCTCCACCCCTGGGAGCCCCCACTCTGGTTTCTGGGCCTGATCACTCTGGCAAACACGTGGGGTGCCCTCTCTTGGCGATTGACTCGTTAAGCATTTTGGGTGGCCTACTGTGTTGGTTATGACAATAGGAGACCTGTGATTTATTCTGTGAACTGTCCTGATGGTATTGTGTGCCCCGGCATGGGAACTGCTGTGTGACCTCTATCTCGATAACCCTTGTGGAAAAGGCCATGAGGGTAAGGCCTGATCTCTTTTCCTTACTGTTTTTCACCTCCTCTCTTGTCACCAAGTCGAGGTTAAGTTCAGGCTGGAGCTAACCAGAGCCTGGACCTCCTGTACTTAACTCTCAGCCCCAGACACAGGGAGCCCCAGGCCCCAGCCAGCTCCAGGCCTTTGCCTCCTGCTTCCCTGCCTGGCTCACCTGTGCTGGCTCATGGACTAAGTGCCTAGGCTAAGTGGGACTTAACTAGATCTTATAACTATGTTGATGCCTGCACTCAGGCGCCTTTGCACCCTTTCTCTGGCCTTGTCAGTTGGACACCAGCTTTATGACCATGAGGAATGCCTCAAGCATCCCCAGAGACTCACCCCCTGGGTGCATTTTAACTAGTTGGAAACTCTTTCAGTTGGATGGGTTATGCCTGAGAAACTCCAGCTTGGAGAAAACTTGAGGAGTTTCTCTGTGCTTGTGTGATGGAATTGGACAGGCAGGTCAATCTAGAATGTCGTTAAGTTACACCCAGTAACTTTCAACTGTCCTTGGAAAATCCTTGCAAGACTGGAAGCACAGCTCTAGAGGCAGTTCAGATTCCACCCAGTTCCTTTATCTCAAAAAGGATTATCATCTCCCCTCTCCAGGGACTACTATCTAGCCCATCACTAATTCCTAATACTGAAAAAACAAAAAAAAAAAAAAGAGGGGAAAGGTCATAAGCATGCCCTTGCCGAGAAAAAAAATCTAGCATCTTGAGTGTCTTCTCCGCAAATATTAGTAAAAAGGCTCAGAACAAAATTCGGATTCACAACTAGGGAGCTTTGTATTGTACCTGATTCATGGAGTAATTTTTAAAACAGTAGATGTGAAGGTTCTGTGTCTGTGTGTCTATATGTGTGTGATATTTTTACCCCCAGGTGATATGGCCAAAACTAAGAGCTCTGTCTAATTGGCTTAAAGTAAGCGCTTACATAAATTCTAAATGCAATGGAAATTAACCCAATGTCTTTTAAGTTAAGATGATATGGATTAATCTTTGGTTAATGAAAATTTAAGTTTGTTGGCTTGATTAAAATGTTTGGATATGTCCTCAGAGTTAGCACTGTATATGATGCAAATATGCAGCCTGGGTTTACTAGTTTAAAAAAAAAGAAAAAAGTAAATAAATAAAAGCTTATGTTATCCCTGTTACAAATTTGTCAGCACAATAGCTTTAAATGATAGCTGATTGTCTAATGTCTCAAAGTTTTTGTAGGCAATCTAAACATCATTATTGGGAACAAATGATTTAGATATAAATGAAATAAGAGTTTATAGATAACATTTTTTAGCAATAATTATAGTATATGGTATGCATATTTAAAATAACTTCCAAAATCATTTTGGTAATGTAGGGACCTGAAATTGGCCACGCCAAGATATGTCTCTTTGGCATCAGGATTATTTGAGGCTGATTGCTTTTGATAAACTGAGACAGGGAAGGAGGCTCTGAGGAATGGAAGTTGCCCTTTGTTAGGACACATTTACATTTGTAAGGTAAATGTCTATCTGTAAAAGATGCCTCCCTCTCTGTACCAGGAAGAAGAAAGGAGATGACCTTCTCTCTAGAAACTCTTAATCAATACCAAAGGTAAGGACTTAAAATCTGCATTTTATTGTGCTTCTCTGGTAACCTCCTGTAACTGACTTCCCTCCCCCTCCCAACGTTGGCATTTCTTTAAGGATTAAGCATCTTTCCTTAGGCTATGAACTGATTGCTGGGCTCACCTGTGACCACCCAGCTCCAGACAGTAGACTTGCCTCCTGCTACACCCACCGAGATAGCAGACCATTACCTGCTGTGTCCATCAAGCACTGTGCTAGCAAGGCAATCTTGTGACTATTGTGGGAGGGACATTTCAATCACATGTGAAACACCCTGTTTGGGGGTATATAACCACTATGTGCACCCCACTTCTTCGGTGCCCTTTCTTCCTTCAGGAATAAGGCCCCAGGCCATGGTTCCTCATAAAGCTTTGTTTAATTTTCTCTTGCTATTCTGTCTCATGTGAATTTAATTTGTTCTCCAGCCAGATGAACCCACATTTGGGAAGAGGAAATGTCTTCCTCCCCTACACAGACATGACATGAGCTCATTTGACCAGTAAACCCAGGCTGTATGTCTGCATTATAGCCAATGCTGATAATTTGGAGGACATGTTCATTTTAAATGAAACCAGCAAACTTAAACAGGCTTTTATTCATCAAAGATCATTTTATATCATGTTAAATAACTTTGTCTCTTATAACTTCTTGCATATTCATTAAAGACTGCATTCCATTATGAGAGATTTTGAATTCTCTTCTGAAACAGGTTTTCATAATGGTCGTTACAATTCCCAAGTATCTCAAAAGTTTGCTTATTTTTACTTGTTCAATTTTAGATCAGAAATTTTGGGGGAGTTGAAGTGAAGCTCAGCTTGCTGGGAAGCTCAGCAAGAGAGTAGACAAAAGCAGCAGATTTGGGTTGGCTGCTGGCATGTTTAACTGTTTAATTATTGATGCGGGGTCAGTGAGCCGAGGAGTCAAAGAAAGATTTCTTAGACTCTCAAGATCTGGCAGGAGTGCTCTTTTATTTAGAGAATAGTGTGGAATAGCATGGGGACAGGACCCATGGGCAGGCAGAGCTGGTGCATGGGGACAAGACCCACGGGCAGTCAGAGCTCCTGCTGCTGCCCCGAGTTGAGGGTTAGGGCTAATTTTATAAGGCATGGGTATGTGAATCATTTCTTTACAAGACAAAGGAAAGAACATGAAAAAAAGTTAAAACGGTATCAGTGCAGGTGGGGTCTGGTCATTGGGTGATCCCATGACTTTTAGACAAGAATCAAATTGGATTAAGTAAAGGTTAGAAAGGTTAGATGCCACCACCCTAAACCAGTTACATGAGATTGCCAGACAGCAACCAACTTAAGTTCTTGCCTTCCCCATTAAGAGTTTCTAGGGATAAGGTCATCTCTCCTCTTCTTCCTGGTACAGAGAGGGAGGCATCTTTTACAGATAGAGATTTACCTTACAAATGTAAATGTGTCCCAACAAGGGCAAGTTCCATTCCTCAGAGCCTCCTTCCCTGTCCCAGTTTATTGAAAGCAATCAGCCCCAAACAATCCTGATGCCAAAGAGACATATCATGGGGGGGCCAATTTCAGGTCCCTACAAGGTCATCCCCCCTTCCTTCACAAATGCAAATATCTCTCAAAGAGCAAGCAAATTCCAGCCCTCGGAGCCTGCTTCTCATCTGCAGTTTTTTAAAATTAACCAGCCTAAAATCCTCATCAATTATTTTCTCTTAAAGAGGCTGTAAAGTATTTCTAATTTTATTTAGAAGCCTCAAAAGATTAAAACAGGCTCCCCAGTGTTGCAGCTGGCTTTTCCAATTGTGTACATCAGTTTGGGTGAGTTGTAATTGACCCGTTTAAGTATATCAATTTTTGCAAAACTTTATGTTAGTTTTACTAACCCTTATACTTTTAATTATAACTTACATTAGAATTCTATTAACAACTTTTGGTATTACAGTATTGTTCAGCAGAAGCATTCCCAGTTAGACGTAACATTTATTCCCAAAGAAAACATCCAGGCAAAGTTGACATAACCTCTTCATATAATATTAGCTTAAATACTTTAATCTTTATAGTCTTATTAATCTTAGTAGCCTAACTGTTGCCCCAAACAATTGTTGGTCAGATTTCTCACTCTGATTTTTTTGCCTCCTGACCTTTTAAATTTTTCAAACTGGGGTAAATAGAACAGATTTGTCTGATGTCCTTTAATGTTGGGGAGCCAATAGGGGGTCCCTTTAGTCCATCGAACCTTAGGCAGTGTTTTATTAAAACCTTTGTTTTAACTTCATTTATATCTGTTCCATTTATCCCATTGGGACCAGTCCTGAGACTCTTCCCTTTCTGATTTCTCTTTGTTAACTTAACATTTTCATTAGCATCTGTAAGACTACGAGAAGCTGAGACCCCAAGTTTGATTAAGTTCTTAAGACTGGTCATTATAGTTCCCTTTTAATTTGGTCTTTTCATAGGTACCAATAAAACAGTTGATCATAAGAGCTCTCTAAAAAGTTTCCCAAATTGAGGATCCATCGTTTGGCCATGTTTTTTCTCTCTGGAGTCTAAAGAATACTGTGGCCACGTGGCGTTACAAAAGAAAATCATCCCTCTTTAGACATTGGCTTATAGCTATGGGTCGACCATCAGCCAAAGTTTTTCCCCAGGGGCTCTTAGGTGGAATAAATGCAGCATCTCCCATGTTAACACTTTTAAAATGACAGACAAACAGACAACAAACAAGTACGCATTCCCAAAATCCCTCGGCCACAAATGGAAGCCAAAACAAAGACCAAAACCAAAAACCAAAGTGCTTCCAGTCCCAGCTTAGTTCGTGTCCTACACTCGGCGGTGCCCAACAAATGAAGATCCGCTATGCAGATCTTCCCAAATGAGCAAGGACAAGGGACCACGGTTGTGTACACCCGGGGGACTTACCAAAATTTGGCTGGGGCGTCATGGCAACTTCAAAACAAATGGAGCCCAGAGGGCTTCCAAGGTACCCATTTCCGGCCAGTCCTGTTAGAAAAGGTTAACACAAAGACAAAACAAAAACTACCAGCTACTTACAGGAGACATCTTCCTATGTCCTAAACCTAGTTTCTTCCACCACCAAAGCAAAAGTGCACATAAACAGCCCCGTGGCCTCTCTAAATTAGTGTGTTCCAC
>NC_060273.1:29645761-29676055 GCF_021613505.1 Equus quagga | reverse complement strand
CTCAGTTTTCTCATCCATAAGTGAAGGCAACCCCATCTGCCCCATAGAGCTGTTGTGTGGATTAAATTAAGAAATCCATGTAGAGCCCCTAGCACAGGGCTGGCACAGAGAGAACACTCAGGAATGCCACTGTGCTCCACAGCTCCCCTGAGAGCACAGCCAGGTCAGTCTGAAGGCATGGCCTTGCTCACACCAAGCCGCTGTGAGAAACCTGCGTGGCTCCCACTGCCGGCACAGCAAAGGCCACTGTCAGCTGGGAGCACAGCATGGAGCCCACCCACAGGGGCCCAAAGTCCAGTGCAGCCTCTTATGTGCTGAGCGACCTGGGAAGGGGTCCCAGCCTCGCTTTCCTCATGTGTGGAACGAGGGGAAGGCTATCCACCAGTCCTGCTCTGGTGGGGTGACCACAAGGACCGTGGGGATGAGCCTGGCTTCCAGCCTGCCTGCCTCCAACATTCACGCACAGGTGTATGTGCTGGTCTCTCCCATGTCCTGGCCTCTGTGCATGCTGCTGCCCCCACATCCACCCTGAGGCTGGGAGGGTGACCCAAAGGCGGAGGCAGGGAGTGGTCAGGATGGGTGACAGCAGCTGGCTCTGTATCTCTGCCACTCGTCAGGCTTCTTCTCCGTGTCTTATGCACGCTCCCTCATCTAACAGCTGAACAGTCCTGTGAGGCCGAAATTGTTACTGTTACAGTCATCATTGTCATTGGGTGGCTGAGCACAGGCTCTGGGAACTGCTGCGGGATTCCAATCCCAGCTCTGCTATTTACTGGTTATTTTGTAACTTCAGTTTCCTCCTCTATAAAATGGGGCTAATAACACCACCTCCTGAGACAATTTGAAAGGACTGAAGTGTTAGTGCCCATAAAGCACTTGGAAAGGCGCCTGGCCCATGGGAGTGCTCCCCACTGTTATCTGTGCCTGTCGGTAGCACCCGTATTCAGAGGGGGCCACTGAGGCTGAGAGAGGTGAAGTAACTTTCTCAGGGTTGCACAGGCAGAAGATGGTACAGGTTGGGGACAGTGGGGGCATGACTAGAAACCCAGGCAGCCTGTGCCCTTAACCACCAAAGTCCACTGAGCAGGACCCTTCCTGGGGCGTGGACCTAGGCAGTGTCTGAAATGACATCAGGCATGATGGGAGGGACCTACTGGACCTTTCATGCTAAGGGGTAAGGTCCTTTAGCAAGGGCTGGAGGACCAGGTGTGAAGGCCCACCGAGAAACAGCCAGCCCAGGACTGGGAGCCAGAAAGCCCCCCACCTCCTTACTGTGTCTTCAGGCAGGTCCCCTTCCTTCTCTGAACATTCTCCTCTGTGAACCTGAGTCCCAATCCCAAGCCACCCACCTGGGGGAGATCAAACAGCACCAGAGATGGGAAGAATGCAGCTCATGGGGCTCTCTGCCCAGGTCTGGCTGACAGCCCTTTTACTTTAAGACATGGTCAACAGCTAAGTATGTCAGCCAGAAAAGCCTTGGATAGGCTTCTCATCTCCTGCAAAGGGCCTGGGGACCATCAGAATTCCTAAACCAGGCCTGTCCACTTCTGGTCCAGAGGGCAGCAGGATGGTAGGTGTCACAGAGAGCCAGGCCTAGAACCAAGAAGGCCCAGCAAGGTGAGCCCCCACCCCACCAGTTGTTTCCCAACCCCAGCAGCCAGGCCGGGTGGTTACTGCTTAGGGGCCCACATGAGAGACAGGCTAGGTGGGTGGGCTGCTCGCCAAGGAAAACCAAGCCCCTGCAGAGGCACCCTCTGGGAGAACAGAGACTGGATGTGCCACAGAGAATGCCCATTCAGTCGAGAGGAGGCCGGCCCTGCAGGCTGCTGAAGAGCCAGCCCTCCCAGCTGAGAGGCTGCAGCAGGCCCATGCTGCCAACAGACCAGTGGAGCTGGGGCTCCTGCTGGCAAGCCATTGCCAGTTCTGGGATCACCCCTGTCCTCTCTCCCTCATGGGCCATTGGGGGCCCCAAATGAGACCACAGAAGTGACAGTGCTTCATGCCATACAGGATGGGGCCCTACTGAGCCAGGGGCATCATGTGGGAACAGGTGCACAAGTCAGGTCCGGATTCACTTTGCTGATTATTCACCATCTCATTGCCCACAGGTGGGTGAACTGAGGCTCAGAGAGGTGACATGTTGACATGTCCTTCCCAAGGTCCCACATTAGCAAAGAACAGGCGGTACAGTTGGGTCCTGTCACACCAGTAAATGAGCCTCGAGGGGCAGTGTGCTTAGGACAGGGTCAGAGCTTCCTCAGGAACAGACTGAGGTCAGGAGATGGGTGGCTGGCTGGGGCATAAGATCTGAGGGCCAGAGTCCCAGAGGTGGGACCTGCAAGACAGGCTTAGCAGAGAACACCATGTTCTGTGAGCAGCCAGTGTAAGTGTGGCTTGAAAGCCACTTTGGAATTGGGGAGAACCATAGCCTGAAGGGCAGTGAAGGTCAGCCAGTGTGCGGGGCTCCAGGGGGGCTCCACCTGGTCTCTCTGGGCCTCCTGGGGGACTTTGGGGGTCTCTGGGACTCCCACTTCCTCAGCCACTGAACGTCCTTCTGACTGGCTTACATAAAGGGGTTTGCAGAGAGGTTTTATCTGAGCAAAAGTTTTCTTGACAAAAAAATTAAAAACTGAAAAATTGTTGCCTATATAAGTGAAATGAGTGAAGAAGGCCCTGCAAAGGCGAGGGCAGCCTGGAAGGCCACACACAGCCAGGCCTGAGCCCTAGGACCCCACGGCCCCCAGCCACATTTTCTTCCCTGGTTATCTCTATTCCTTTCCTGCCTCTTCCCTCTCTCTTCACAGAACACCCCTCAAGCTCAATAAATTGGTTCTTGGTTTTTTCTTCCGGTAGTCCAGGATATGAACAGTCCTGAGGAAGGAACAGAATGCTCTCCTCCATGAGCAGCTGGAAGTGTGTGAGCATCCTCACCCCCAGGCTGTCCAAAGTCAGCAGGGCTCTGAGTGGAGCTGGAGGAGGCCCTCCTCGGGAGGGTGCTGGGGCTGAGGGGCAGGCACTGATGGAACAGACCAGCTTCCCACTAGACACCTAGTATTTCTGTTTCAAAACCTGCCCTGTACACATTGTGGGAGGGGGTGTTGTCACCTCCTTGTATTTATTGACCCTGCTGGTCCCAGCCAGGTAGGGACCACACACAGGAATCACACTTCACAGAATTTGCCAGTGGCTTCCTCCCTCTGTGCTTGCAACAAATGACTGGCCCTCATTGAGCCTTGCTTTCCAAATCTGCAAAATGGGGATATGCCCCTTGTCCTGTCCCCCACAGTTCCTGGTCTTTGGCAATGGACGAAGAAGAGAGGGAGGGAATGAAGAAGAGAAGGAGGAAGAAGGCAGAGCCTTCTGGTGAAAAAATGGAAATATCCACTCTGCAGCCCTATGTGGCGTCAGCTTGAGGTTTAAAGTCCAATGGGCCAGCACTTGCCACCTCAGCCAACTGTGTATGATTTATGTGGCCTCAGCAGGTTGTGTAATTTCTGCCCCTCAGTGTCCTTGTTTACAAAATGGGGACAATGACATCCTCTTCACAGCGTTCTTTGAGGTCTGAACCAGGTCACCTGGGAGAAGAAGCTGCATAGAGGACTCATGGCCACCAAGTGGTGAAGGCCTCTCCTTTCCCTTCTGGCCAGGCACCAGGTCCCCAGCATTCCCCTCCCATCACAGCTCTTCCTGCTCCAGCTGTCCGCAACAAAATGAACTTCACCAGGCAGGAGGACTCAGAGAATTAAAACACGCAATCAAACAGCTTCTCGACGGGAAATGCTTTGGAAATCTTCAGCTCCAGTTACTTCTCAATCTAATTTTGTTCTCAGATGCAGATTATGCACGAGATGGGATATCGTGCTTTGCCTGGTGCTCCACACACCAACAGGACGCACCTGGTGTCACCTGCTGCTCATGCCTCTCCCTACCCGTGAATGGCATAATGAGGGCACCCAGCAGACTCCAGAGTTCCCCTGGGCAAGAAGGCCCAGCTTGGACACCCTGGCACCCACAGGCCCCTCTGCATCCACAGTGTGGACTCCCGTGGCCATCCCATCAACCATCTCCCCACTGGCCTGGCCTCCTCCAGTGTGCCCCCCGCTGAGAGACCCTTCAGTCCTCAGCTCCCACCTGGACCAGCTTCCCACCACTGCTGGATCAAGTGCAAACCCCTTGCTGCCCTCCATTCCTGCTGGAGCAGTGTAGGCGCCAGCCCTCTCCCCAACTTGGTCCTAAACATCTTGCTTTCCCCCAACTCACCTCCAAGCTAAGGAAATGTTGCTGCCCTGCAAGATGAGCAGCACCAAGCTAACTCGCCGATGGCATCTCCTGTGGAATATCCTCCCCAATGGCTTGGCCCACCCCGCCCACCACAGTCATGCTCCATCCTCAGTGCTCTCAGAGCCCCTGTGCCCAGCTCCACATCCCAGTCTTGTTGAATGGCTGGGATGGCTGTCCATAGAGGACACTAGGCCGAGCCCTTCCAGGGAAAGCCTGGGTCCCAGTCCTGTTTCCCGTGGTGCCACACAGTTCTTAGCACAGAACTGAGGCCAAACACGGGCTGACTGGGCCTCTCTTTCTTTCCTCAGAAAACCTCTTTCCTTCCCCAGCTGCTCCTCCTGCCCAGCTGCATGTCAGCATGGGTATTCTGTGCCCGTGAGCAGAGGAGGCTTTATCTTTGAGCCCAACAGGCCATATTTTGCATCCTGCCTATTGGAGAAAAGCCACCAGTCATAGCTCAGAAGATCCTCAAGTTCTGGTAAAGGGAAATGCCTCCTGAGAACCCTGGGCCCCCAGGGTGGGACTGTGCCACTGGGTCCTGGCTTTTCATCCTCCCTTCTCTTTTCCCCAGGCCAGTCACTCACCCAAGTCCCTCAGATCCTGAGAAAACAGCCCAAGCCCACAGGCTCCAAGCCTGGCTGCCTCCCCTCATGAGGGCTTTCCTGGAATCCAGAACAATCATTCCCCTCTCCTTTGGTGGTTTCTGGCCTATTTGCAGATGTCCTCAGGTTTGAACATAATGCTGCCTCAAATCCTGTGGGGAGGCGTTGGCCACAGTCAATAAAGGACCCCAAGAACAAAGCCCTCCTAACTACCAAAGCCAATGGGCGCTTCTCAGCCCTCACCATCTTGGATCTCTCTGCTCGCTCCCTAACTCTTCAAACATTTTTGACCACCTGACACCGTTGAACACCCTTCTTTTGTGCTGGGAATTTTCCACCTTAAGAGTTTAGGCTTCGGGGCCAGTTTGGTGGTGTAGTGGTTAAGTTCACACATGTTGCTTGGAGTGTCCTGGAGCTCACAGCTTTGGTTCCCGGGCACAGACCTAACACTGCTCATCAAGCCACACTATGGAAGCATCCCACATAAAGTAGAGGAAGATAGGCACAGATGTTAGCTCAGCAGCAATCTTCCTCAAGAAAAAAGAGGAAGATTGGCAATAGATGTTAGCTGAGGGCCAGACTTCCTCACAGAAAAAAAGGCTCCTCTGGGCAGAGGTCAGAAGCTGGATCTCCCAGCTTCCCTTGCAGGCACAGGCACCTTATTGTCGCCACCAAGCAGACACAGGTGTGAATTGTTAACTCAAAAATCAGTGACACAAGCATCAGATCAGAAGCAGGCATCTGTGGAGTCCATCTGCTGAGGTAGATGGTCAGGTGGTGACATCTGGTGTTCAGTGACAGCAGCGTGAGTTGAGACAGTGTGCATGGGCCAAGCTGTGGTATCTGAATGGGAACAAGGCCTCTTATGTGGTTCAGGTATGGCTCACATGTGATTGAGGTGTGGCTCCAGTCTTGTTCGCATGTGGTTCAGGCATGGTTCACATGTGGTTCAGGTGTGGCTACCACGTGGCCAAAACGTAGCTCAGGCATGGTTCAGGTGTGGCTCACATGTGGTTTAGGTGTGGTTGAAGCGTGGTTCAGGTGTGGTTCAAGTGTGGCACATATGTGGTTCAGGCTTGGCTCAGGTGTGGCTCACACATGGCTCAGTCATGGTTCAAGTGTGGCTCAGGTGTGGCTGATGCATGGCTCAGGCATACTCACAAGGTCCAACTATGGCTGACACAAGGTTCAGAAGTAGCTGACACGTGGATGAGGCATGGCTGGCATGTGATTGAGGTGTGGCTGGCATGTGGTTCAGTGGTAGCTGACACATGGCTCAGGTGTGGCTCGCACACAATTCAGGTATGGCATGTATGTGGTTCAGGCATGGTTTGCACATGAATCAGAGGTGGAAGACGTGGTTAAGGCATGGCTCACAGTGACAGGCATGGGTGACACGTGTTTTAGGTGTGGGTGAGACATGTTTCAGGAGTGACTGACACGTGGTTAAGGCATGGCTCACATGTGACTCAGGCATGGCTCACATGTGACTAAGGTGTGGTATACACATGACTCAAGCGTGACAGGCACATTGTTCAAGCATAGCTGACACATGATTCAGGCATGCCTCAAACCGGGGTGAGGTGTAGCTGACACATGACTCAGCTGAGGCAGCCATATGGCACAGGACTATCTCAGACATTATGCAGGTTTGGTTCACACATGGTTCATGCATGGCCTTCACATGGTTCAGGCGTGGCTGGCACATGGTTCAAGGCACATCTGACACATTACTCAGGCATTTCTGACATGTGATTCAGGCATGGCATGCATTTTGTTCAGGTGTGGCTGATGCATGTTTCAGGATTGGCAGGTGTGTGGTTCAGTCATGGCTGGTGCATGGTCCAGGCATGGGTGTCAGGTCGTTCAGGCATGGCTGACATGTGACTCAGGCATGCATGGACACATGACTCAGGCGTTGGTGACATGTGACTCAGGTGTGGTTGACATGTGGCTCAGATGTGGCTACAACATGACTTAGGCATGGCTGAAACGTGATTCAGGCTTGTCTGGCATGTGCTTCAGCCATGTTCACATGTGCCTCAGGTGTGGCTGACACGTGGCTCAGGAATGACTGAAATGTGATTCATACTTGGCTCAAATGTGATTCAGATGTGTCTGGCATGTGCTTCAGTTCTGGCTGACACATGACCCAGGTGTGGTTTTCACATGACTCATCTGTGGCTGATACTTGACTGAGGCATGTCTTGCACCTTGTGCAGGAGTGGCTGACAGGCAGCTCAGGCGTGAGTCTAATGTGGCTGTCATATGATTCAGGTGTGGCTGCCATGTGGTTAAGAAGTGGATGACATGTGGTTCAAGCATGACTGGACCAAGGTGAGGAGATGCTTGCTCATTATTCAGGTTTGGCTGGCACACGGTGGGCACATGGCTCACACATGGTTCATGAAAGAGTGGCATGTGATTCAGGTGGGTCTGCCATGTGGTTGAGGCGTGGGAGGAATGAGCTTCAGGTGTGGCTGGAAAGTGATGCAGGCATGGATGGAACGTGGTTCTGCTGTGGCTGATGTGATTCAGATGTGTCTGACACATGTTTCAGGGGTGAGTGATGCTTTGCTCAGGCCTCAGTGACACGTGATTCCTGTGTGGCTGACACTTGAGTGTCAAAGTTGACACATGGTTCATACGTGGCTGGCACGTGAATCATGCTTGGCTGACACGACTCAGGCATGGCTCATAGGTGACTCAGGCATTCACCGCACATAAGCCACGTGTAGCAGACATATGGTCAAGTGTGTGAATGCCACACAGGTGTGGCTTCCACGTGACTCACACGATGCTGATACGTGGCTACCACATACTCAGGCATGGCTGGCACGTGGCTCACACATGGCTCAGCTGTGTTACATGCATGGCTGTGGTGTTGCTCAGGCGTGGCTCACATGTGTTTGTGGCATGGTTGGCACGCGGTTCAGGCTTGGCAGGCAAGTTGTGCCAGCGTGGCTGACACGTGCTTCAAGTGAGCTTGACCTGGGGTTCAAGTGTGACTGCCACGTGGTTCAGGAGAGACTGGCACTTGGTTCAGGCGTTGCTGACACATGACTCAGGTGAGGCAGCCACATGACACGGGCGTGCATGACATGTCATGCAGGCGTGGTTCGCACATGGTTCGTGCATGGCCTTCGTGCGGTTCAGGGGTTGCTGGCGCATGGTTCACCCACGGGTGGCAGGTGGCTCAGGCGTGGCTGACACGGGACTGAGGCGTGTGTCAAACATGACTCCGGTGTGGCTGACACAAGTCTCACACATGGCTGACACTTGACTCAGGCATTCATCGCACAGTATCCATGCGCGGCAGATTGCTTCACATATGGGTGACATGTCGTTCATGTGTGGCTCCCACGTTGCTGACACGTGGCTCCCACATACTCAGGCATGTCTGGCACGTGGCTCACGCATGGCTCAGCCGTGTTTCCTGTGTGGCTCCCATGTGCCTCATGTGTGGTCCGAGCATTGAACATGTGTGCTTCACACATGGTTCACATGTGGTTCGAGTGTGTCACATGTGGTTCAGGGAGGCCACACATTGTTCAGCTGTAACTCAGGTGTGGCTCACACACGACTCACGTGGAGGTGTCACATGTTTCAGGAGGGCTTCACCTGTGATTCAGGCGTGGCTCACGCGTTGTTCAGGCGTTCCACAGACCGGGGTCAGGTGCGGCTGACAAATGATTCAGGAGTTTGTCACACACGGCTAACACATGTCTCAGGTGAGGCTCAGGCATGGCTGGGGCATTGCTCCGGCATGGCTCGCACATGGCCCTGGCGTTGTGGGCACGTATCTCCGGCGTGTCTGACAAGAGACTCAGGTGTTCCCGACATGCGTCTCAGGCACAGCACGCATTTTCTGCCGGTGTGGCTGATGCGCGTTTCTGGCATGGGTGACTGGAGGTCCAGGCGTGGCTGACATGTGACTCAGGCATGTGTGCAACATGCCGGGTGTTGTTGACATGTGACTCAGGCGTGGCTGACATGTGGCTCAGGTGTGGCTGCAACGTGACTCATGCGCCGTTCCCACGTGATTCAGGCTGCTTGTCTGGCACGTTCTTCTGCCCTGGCTCACATGTGACTCAGGCATGGCTGACGTCTGGTTCAGGAGTGGCTGAAACGTGAGTCATGTGTGGCTCAATGGTCATTCAGGCGTGTGTGGCATGTGCTTCAGTTGTGGCTGACACATGACCCAGGCGTGGTTGGCACGTGACTGAGCTGCGGCTGACACGTGAGTCAGGCGTGTCTTGCATGTGGTGTAGGTGTGGCTGACTGGTTGCTCAGGCATGGTTCACAAGTGACTTAGTTCTGCCTGACTTGTGAATCAGGCTTGCCTCACACATTGTTCAGGCTGGAAATGCCATAATTACCTGCTGTAATTGCCAGAACCACCTGATGGACACACACGAATCACATGCTGGGCATGCCAGAACCATCTCTCAAACGTGCCACAAACACATTCCCGACACCCTGGAACCACCTCCTAATACACCTGAGCCTGCTGCAGGACATGCCTGAACCACCTACTGAACATGCCAGAACCACCTGCTTGACTCTCAGGAGCCACCTGCAGGACATGCCAAAATCTCCTGCCGGATACGTCAGAACAAATTGCCGGACACTCCGGAAACACATGCTGGGCTTGGTGGAACCACCTCTCACACATGCTAGACTTACATGAAGGGCAACCCAGAACCACCTACTCGACAGACCTGAACCACCTCGAACACGCCTGAACCACCTGCCGAACTCACCAGAACCACTTACTTGACTCTCAGGAGCCACCTGCAGGACACGCCAAAGTCACCTGCTGGATACACCAGAAGCAATTGATGGGCACTCCAGAATGACATGCTGGGCATGCCGGAACCACCTCTCAGATGTGCCAGAACCACGTGGTGGACACACTGGGACCACCTACCACATAGACCTGAACCACCTGCTGTGCATTCCTGAACCACCTACTGAACACGCCCGAACAACCAGCTTGAATTGCCGGAGCTATGTGCCAGACATGCCAAAGTCCCCTGCCGTATACGCCAGAACCACTTACCCGACAATCCAGAATCATATTCCAGGCATGCTGGAACCACGTCTCAGGTGTGCCATAACCATGTGCCGGACACGCCAGAACCACCTCCCGGACAGACCTGAGCCACCTGCTGGACATGCCTGAACCACATGCCGAACACGATGGAACCACCTGCTTGACTCTCAGGAGCCACCTGCAGGACACGCCAAAGTGATCTTCTGGATACGTCAGAAGCAAGTGACAGGCACTCCAGAATCACATGCTGGTAATAGCTCTCAGATGTGCCTCAACCACATGGCAGACACGCACGAACCACCTCCCAGACAGACCTGAATGAACTGCTGGACACGCCTGAACCACCTCCCAAACACGCTGGAACCACCCACTTGACTCACTGGAGCCACCTGCCTGACATGCCTAAATCACCTGCCGGATATCCCAGAACCACTTGACGGACATTCTGGCATCACATGCCGTGCATGCTAGAACCACCTCTCAGCCGTGCCAGAATCACGTGCCAGACACGCTGGTACCACATCCCAGACAGGCCTGAACCACCTGCTGGACTCGCCTCAACTGCCTGCTGAGCACGCCGGAACCGCCTGCTTGACTTGCCGCAGCCACCTGCTGGGCACAGCAAAGTCACCTGCCAGATACGCCAGAACCACTTGACGGACACTCCGGAATCACATGCAGGGCATCCCAGAACCACCCCTAAGACGTGCCAGAACCCTTTGCCGGACATGCTGGAACCACCTCCCAGACAGACCTGAGCCACCTGCTGGACACGCCTGAACCACCTGCCGAACATGCCAGAACCACCCGCTTGACTCGCCGGAGCCACCTGCCTGACACGCCCAAACCGCCTGCTGGATACGTCAGAACCACTTGATGGACATTCCGGAATCACATGCCAGGCATGCTGGAACCACCTCTCAGACGTGCCAGAACCACGTGCAGGACACACCAGAACCACCTCCCAGATGGGGCTCAACCACCTGCTGGACACCCCTGAACCACCTGCTGAACACGCCTGAACCACCTGCTTGACTCTCTGCAACCACCTCCTGAACACGCCAAATCACCTGCTGGATAAGCTGGGAACGGGCCCCTTGGACACCGGAAAAACCCGACATCCATGCCGGAACCACCCTCCGGACACTCTTGAACCACCACACAGACATGCGGAACGACTCACCAGACACACAGCAAGCACCCAGTGGACACGCCAGAACCGCCATGAACCACCCACCAGACAGACTGTAACCATCACTCTGACACTCCAGAACCAACTCTTGGACTTGCCGGAAGCACTCAACGGACAGTCTGGAACCGTCTTCCGAATGTGCCAGACACATCGGAACCACCTGCCAATTTGGAACCACCTGTTGGATATGCCGGAACCAGGTGACAGATACACTGAAACCACCTGCCAAATACGCCAGAACCAGAGTGTGCAGCTTGTGGTTCCGGCATGTGTGACCGGGTTTTCCTGTCAACTAAGGGGTTTGGTTCCAGTGTATCTGGCAGGTGATTTTTGCGTGTCGTGTAGCTGGTTACGGAGCGTCCGTCAAGTGGTTCTGGTGCATCAGGAAGGTTGTTTCGGCATGTGCAGCAGATGGTTCAGTCTTGTCCAGCAGGTGGATCAGTCGTGTGGGGCACCTGGTTCCAGTGTGTGCTGTGCCTGTTTCTGGCGTATCCAGCAGGTGGCTCCAGCGTGTCCAGCAGGTGGTTCCATTCTGTGTGGCACATGGTTACGGGGTATCATGCAGGTGATTTTGCTGTGTCCTGTGGGTTGTCCAGGAACTTCCGACACCTGGTTCTGGTGTGTCTGGCAGGTAGTTTCAGTGAATCAGGCACCTGGTTCCAGTGTATCCAACAGGTGGTGCCAGCATGTCTGGTAGGTGATGCTGGCGTGTGCAGCACATGGTTCCAGCGTAACCGGCAGGTGATTTAGATGTATCCGGCAGGTGGTTCCAGCGTGTCCAGCACCTGGTTCTGGCATGTCTGGCAGGTGGTTCTGTCGTGTCCGGCACCTGGTTTTGGTGTGTGCTACACCTTTTTCGGGTGTATCTGGGAGGTGGTTCTCACAAGACTGGCAGGTGGTCCAGGCGTGTCCAGCAGGAGGTCCTGGCGTGACGGGCACCTGGTTCTGGCCTGTGCGGGACCTGTTTCTGATGTATCCGTCCCACGGTTCCAGCATGTCCGGCACATCGTTCTGGTGTATTCAGCAGGTGGCTTCAGCGTACCGGGCTCCTGGTTCCAGCATATCTGACAGTTGGTTCCATGGTGTCTGGCAGGTGGTTCCTGTGTGTTTGGCATGTGGTTCCGGTACACCCTGAAGGTTGTTCCTGCGTGTCCGGCAGGTTGCTACCATGTGTCCGGAACCTGATTCCTTCGTGTTCCATTGGTGCTTTCAGAGTGTCCAGGTGTTGGTTCCGGCGTGTCTGGCAGTTGGTTCCCGTATGTCTGGTGGGTGATTCCGGCATGTCCGGCATGTTGATCCAGGCTTTTCTGGAAATTGGTTCTGGCGTATCCAGGACCTGGTTCCGGAGTATCTGGCAGGTGATATTGGTATGTCCGACAGGTTGTTCTGGTGTGTTAGTCTGGTGGTTTCAGCTTGTCTGGCAGGTGTTTGTGGCATGTCCGGCACCTGGTTCTGGCGTATTTGGCAGGTGGTTTCACTGTATCTGGCACGTGATTCTGGCATATCCAAGAGATGGTTCCTAAGTGTCTGGCAGGTGGTTCCTGTGTGTCTGGCTTGCAGTTCTGGTACATTCAGAAGATCGTTCTGGCCTGTCTGATGAGTGCTTGCGACATGGCCAGGAGTCGGTTCTGGCGTGTCAGAGTGATGCTTCCAGTGTGTCCGGAGGGTGGTTCCAGGTGGTTCTGGTGTGTCCAGTGGATGCTTCCGGTGTCTCTGGTGGGTCATTCCGCATGTCTGTGTGGTGGTTCCAGAGTGTCCAGCGGGTGGTTCCGGCATGCATGTTGGGTTTTTCCAGCATTCAAGTGGCCTGGTTCCAGCTTATCCAGCAGCTGATTTTGGCGTTTCAGGCAGGTGGTTCCAGCATGCTTGGCATGTGGTTCAGGCGTGTCCAGCAAGTGGTTCAGGTCTGTCCGGGAGGCGGTTCCTGTGTGTCTGGCACGTAGTTCTGGCACATCTGAGAGGTGGTCCCGGCATGCCCGGCATGTGATTCCGGAGTGTCTGTTCAGTGGTTCTGGCATATCCAGCAGGTGATTTTGGCCTGGCCGGGAAGTGGTTCTGGTGTGTCAAGCTGGTGGTTCCGGCAAGTCCGAAAAGTGGTTGAGGTCTGTCTGGGAGGTGGTTCCAGCGTGTCCGGCATGTGGTTCTGGCTCATCTGAGAGGTCATTCCAGCATGCCCGGCTTGATTCTGGAGTGTCCGTCAAGTGGTTCTGGTGTATCCGGCAGGTGATTTTGGCGTGTCCGGCAGGTGGCTCTGGCAAGTCAAGCAGGTGATTCTGGTGTGTTCGGCAGGTGGTTCAGGTCTGTCTGGGAGGTGGTTCCGGCGTGTCTGGCATGTGGTTCTGGCATATCTGAGAGGTGGTTCCGGCATGTCTGGCATGTGATTCTGGAGTGTCCGTCCAGTGGGTCTGGCATATCCCGCAGGTGATTTGGGCATGTCCGGGAGGTGCCTCCGGGGAATCAAGCATGTGGTTCCAGCGTGTTCGGCAGGTGGTTCAGGCGTATCCAGCATGTGTTTCAGGTCTGTATGTGAGGTGGTTCCGGCGTGTCCAGCACGTTGTTCTGGCACATCTGAGAGGTGGTTCTGGCCTGCCTGGCCTGTGATTCCGGATTGTCCGTCCGTCAAGTGGTTCTGGTGTATCCGGTTGGTGATTTTGGCCTGTCCGGCAAGATGTTCGTGAGAGTCAAGCAGGTGGTTCTGGTGTGTTTGGCAGGTGGTTCAGGCATGTCCAGCAGGTGGTTCAGGTCTGTCTGGGAGGTGGTTCTTGTGTGTCCGGCATGCAGTTCAGGCACATCTGACAGGTGTTTCTGGCATGCCCGGCCAGTGATTCCAGAATGTCCATTGGTCAAGTGGTTCTGGCGTATCTGGCTGGTGATTTTGGCATGTTCGGCTGGTGGTTCAGGAGAGTAAAGCAGGTGGTTCCGGCGTGTTAGGATGGTGGTTCAGGCCTGTCCGGCATATTGTTCCGGTGAGTCAAGCAGGTGGTTCCGGCGTGTACGGCAGGTGGTTCAGGTCTGTCCGATGGTGGTTCCTGCATGTCTGGCACGTAGTTCTGGCATATCTGAAAGCTGGTTCCAACATGCCTGGCATGTGATTCCGGAGTGACCGTCAAATGGTTCTGGCGTATCTGGCAGGTGATTTTGGCATCTTCGGCAGGTGGTTCACATCTGTCCGGGAGGTGGTTCTTGCATGTCCGGCACGTGGTTCTGGCACATCTGAGAGGTGGTTCTGGCACGCCTGGCATGTGATTCTGGAGTGTCCGTCAAGTTGTTCTGGCGTATCCGGCAGGTGATTTTGGCGTGTCCGGCAGGTGGTTCCGGTGTGTTTGGCATGGGGTTCAGGCATGTCCAGCAGGTGGTTCAGGTCTGTCTAGGAGGTGGTTCCGGTGTGACCGGCATGTGGTTCTGGGACGTCGGAGAGGTGGTTCCGGCATGCCTGGCATGTGATTCCAGAGTGTCCGTCAAGTGGTTCTGGCGTATCCGGCAGGTGACTTTGGCATGTCCGGCAGGTGGCTCTGGCGAGTCAATCAGGTAGTTCCGGCATGTTCAGCAGGTGGTTTAGGCGCGTCCAGCAGGTGGTTCATGTCTGTCCACGAGGTGCTTCCAGCGTGTCTGGCACGTGGTTCTGGCATGTCTGAGAGGTGGTTCCGGCATGCCCGGCATGTGATTCCGGAGTGTCCATCCATCAAGTGCTTCTGGCCTCTCCGGCTGGTGATTTTGGCGTGTCCGGCAGGTGGTTCCAGCGAGCCAAGCAGGTGGTTCCGGCGTGTTCAGTAGATGGTTTAGGCGTGTCCGGCAGGTGGTTCCAGTCTGTCCAGGAGGTGGTTGCTGCGTGTCCGGTACGTGGTTCTGGCATATCTGAGAGGTGGTTCTGGCATGCCCAGCATGTGATTGCGGAGTGTCCGTCAAGTGTTTCTGGTGTGTCTGGCAGGTGGTTCAGTCTTGTCTGGCCAGTGCTTTAGTTATCTCTGGCAGGTGGTTACAGCATGTCCAAGCGATGGTACCGGTGTGTCATTCAGGTGGTTCCGGCATGACAGGCAGGGAGATCCTGTGTGTCTGGCATGAGTTTATGGTATTTCCAGAAGGTGGCTCCATTGTGTCCGGTGGGTGCTTCCCACACGTCCTGATGTTGGTTCCCGCAGTTCTGGCAGGTGACTCTGGCGTGACCAGCAGGTGGCTATGGCGTGTCCAGGACCTGATTCCGTCGTGCCTGGTTGGTGCTTTCATCATGTCCAGGTGGTGGTCCCGGCGTGTCCGGCAGTTCATTCCCGCATGTCTGGTGGGTGATTCTGGTGTGTCCAGCAGGTTGTTCAAGCCTTTTACTGAAATTGGTCCTGGCGTATCCAGGACCTGGTTCTGGCATATCTGGCAGGTGATATGGGCGTGTCCGGCAGGTTGTTCCAGCATGTTAGGCAGGTGGTTCTGGCTTGTCTGGCAGGTGTTTCTGGCGTGTCCAGCACCTGGTTCTGTCATATTTGGCAATCTTTTTCAGTGTATCCGGCACCTGGTTCTGGCATATCCAGCAGGTGGTTCCAAAGTGTCTGGCAGGTGGTTCCTGTGTGTCTGGCATGTGGTTCTGGTACATTCAGAAGATGGTTCTGGTGTGTCTGGTGTGTGCTTCCACCATGTCCGGAAGTTGCTTCTGGCGTGTCTTGCTGGTGGTTCCAGCATGTCTGAGTGGTGGTTCTAGAGTGTCTGACTGATGGTTCCCAGTGTTTCCAACATGTCTGGTGAATGCTTCTGGTGTGTCTGGCCAGTGGTTCAGCTGTGTTTGGCATGTGGATCAGTGTTATCCAGCAGGTGGTTCAGTCCTGTCTGGCAGTTGGTTGCAGCATATCCGGGGGTGGTTCTGGCATGTCCAGAATGTGTTTCCATCGTATCTGGAAGGTGGTTCCAGGGTGTCTGTTACGTGCTTCCGACTTGTCCGAAAGCTGGTTCCTTCATGTCCACTGGGTGATTCCAGCGGTTCCCACATGTTCCAGCATGTCTGCCAGGAGCTTCTGGCATGTCTGGGACCTGATTCTGGTGTCGCCAGTGGGTGGTTCCAGAGTGTCCTGGTGGTCATTCCTACGTGTCTGGCAGTTGGCTCCAACATGTCAGGCAGGTGGTTCAGGCGTTTCTGGTGGATGGTTCTGGTGTGTCCGGTGGATAGTTCCAGTGTGTCCAGCAGGTTATTCAGGCATGCTTGTCATCTGTACAGGTGCATCTGGCACATGGTCCAGGCATGGCTATTCCATGGTCCAGGCATTTCTAAAACATGGTTCTGACGTGTCCAAAAGGTGGCTTGGGCTTGTCCAGCATCTGATTCAGGCCTCTCTTGGAGGTGCTATGGGGGTGTCCAGCAGGTGGTCCGGGTGTGTCCGGCAATTGGTTCCAGTGTGTCCAGCATGTCCTTCGAGTATGTCTGGCCTCTGGGTCAGGCGTGACCAGCAGGCGGTTCCAGTGTGTCTGGCACCTGGCTCTGGTGTGTTTGGCAGGTGGTTCCAGCATGTCCACCAAATGGTTCTGGAGAATCCTGAAGGTGGTTATGGCATTTCCAGCAGGTGGTTCAGTCGTGTCCAGCACCAGGTTCCAGCATGTGCAACACCTGTTTCTGGCGTATCCATCAGGTGGCTCCAGTGTGTCCAGCAGGTGGTTCAGTCATTTCTGGCACCTGGATTTGGCATGAGTGACACCTGTTTCTGGCATATCCAGCAGGTGGTTACAGCATGTCTGGCAGGTGCTTCATGCAATTCTGGCAGGTGATTCAGGCATGTCCAGCATGCGGTTGTGGCGTGTCGGGCACCTGGTTCCAGCGTTCCCGCCATGTGGTTCCAGAATGTCTGTAAGGTGGTTCAGGCTGGTCCAGCAGGTGGTTTACACGAGTTGGGCAGCTGCTTCAGGTTTGTTCGGCACCTGGTTCCAGCCTGTGCTGGACCTTTTTCTAGCGTATTTGGCAGATGGTTCCAACGTGTCTGGGAGGTGGTTCCGGCGTGTTTGGCATATGTTTTCAGCGTGTTTCTTCCATGTCCAGCACCTGGTTCTGGCGTATTCAGAAGGTGGTTTCAGTGTATCTGGCACCTGGTTCCAGCATATCCAACAGCTGGTTCTGGCATGTCTGGCCCCTCGTTCCTGTGTTTCTGGCATGTGGTTCTGGTACATTTGGAAGGTGGTTCCGGTGTGCCTGATGGGTGCTTCCGGCGTGTCCGACAGTTGGTTCTGGTGTGTCTGGCGGGTTGTTCCAGTGTGTCTGAGTGGTGGTTCCAGTGTGTTGGGCAGGTGGTTCCAGCATGTGTCATGGGTTGTTCTGGCATATAAGGGACCTGGTTCCAGCGTATCCAGCAGGTGATTTTGGCCTGTACAGCGGGTGGTTCCAATGAGTCAAGCAGGTGGTTGCGGCGTGTCCAGCAGTTGGTTCAGCCATGTGCAGCAGGAGGTTCAGGCCTGTCTGCAAGGTGGTTCTGGCATATCAGTCAGGTGTTTTCAGTGTGTCCGGAAGGAGGTTCTGGCGTGTCCAGCAGGTGGTTCACACAAGTATGGCAGGTGGTTCAGGCACGTCCATCAGGTGGTTCTGGCATATCTGGTACCTGGCTCCGGCATGCCCAGCATGTGGTTCTGAAATGTCCATAGGGTGGTTCAGACTGGCTAAGCAGGTGGTTCAGGCTAGTCTGGCAGCTGCTTCAGGCTTGTCCGGCAACTGGTTCCGGCCTGTGCTGGACCATTTCCAGCGTATCCAGCAGATGGTTCTTGTGTGTCCTGGAGGTGTTTCCAGCATGTCTGGCAGATGGTTTTGGGTATCTGACAGGTGACTTGGACATGCCTGGCATGTGGTTCCGGAGTGTCCATCAAGTGGATCAGGCGTATATGGCAGGTGGTTTCAAGGTGTCCAGCACCTGGTTCTGCCGTATGTGACAGGTGGTTCCAGCATGTCTGGCAGGTGGTTCCAGGGTGTCAGGCAGGTGGTTCCTGCATGACCAGCTGGTGGTTCACCTGTGTTTGGCGGGTGGATCAGTGCTGTCCAGCAGGTGGGTCAGTCGTGTCCTGCAGTTGGTTGCATCAAATCCAGTGGTGGTTCCTGACTATCCAGCAGGTAGCTACAGCATGTCTGGGACCTGATTCTGTCATGTTGGGTTGGTAGAGTTGGCAAGGCTGGGTGGTGGTTCTGGCTTGTCCAGCAGGTTTTTCTGTCCTGTCTGCAAGTTGGTTCTGGTGTATCTGGGACCTGGTTCCGGCATATCTGGCAGGTGATTTCAGCATGTCTGGGAGGTTGCTCCCCCATGTCTGGCAGGTGTCTAGGTTGTGGTTCCAGTGTGTCTGGTAGGTGGTTCCAGCATGTCTGGTGGGTTGTTCTGGCATATAAGGGGCCTGGTTCCAGCATATCCAGCAGGAGATTTCAGCGTGTCTGTCACCTGGTTCCAGAGAGTCAAGCAGGTGGTTCCAGCGTGTCTGGCAGGTGGTTCTGGCGAGTCAAGCATGTGGTTCCAGCGTGTCTGGCACCTGGTTCTGGCATATCTGACAGGTGGTTCCGGAGTGCCCAGCATGTGATTCTGCAGTGTCCATCAAGTGGTTCAGGCATATCTGGCAGGTGGTTCAGTCTTGTCTGGCAGGTGGTTCAGTTTTGTCTGTCTGGTTGTTCTGCATGTCCAGCCAGTGGTACCGGCGTGTCATTCAGGTGGTTCCAGCGTGTCAGGCATGGGGTTCCTATGTGTCTGGCATGAGTTTTTGGTATGTCCAGAAGGTGCTTCCAACGTGTCCAGTGAGTGCTTCTGGGGTATCTGGCAGTTGGTTCCAGCATATCCAGCATGTGATTCCAGCATGTCCGTAGGTGGCTATGGTGTGTCTGGGACCTGATTCCATCATGTTGGGTTGGTGGTTTCACCATTTCTGGGTGGTGGTTGCTGTGTGTCTTGCATGTTTCACGGCCTGTCCAGAATTTGGGTCCGGTGTATGCAGGACCTGGTTCCAGTATATCCAGCAGGTGACTTTGGCATGTCCTGCAGGTTTTTCCATTGTGTTTGGCAGGTGGTTCCAGCTAGTCCAGTAGGTGGTTCTGGCATATCCAGCTGGTGGTTTCACGGTGCCCAGCACCTGGGTCCACCATATCTGACAGGTGGTTCCAGTGTATCTGGTAGGTGGTTTTGGGGTGCCAGGCAGGTGGTTCCCACATGTCTGGCTGGAGGTTCAGCCTTGTTTGTCAGGTGGATCAGTGCTGCTCAGCAGGTTGATCAGTCGTGTCCAGCAGTTGATTACAGCATATCCAGGTGTGGTTCCGACATGTCTGCTTAGTGCTTCTGTGGTGTCTGGCCATTGGTTCTCACATGTCTGTTGGGTGATTCTGGGGTGTCCGGCAGGTGGCCATGGCATGTCCGGGACCTGATCCCTTCAGGTTGGCTTGATGGTTTCAGCATGTCCAGATGGTGGTTCTGGCATATCCAGAAGGTGGTTCTGGCGTGTCCCTCAGGTGGTTCTGGCATGTCAGTCAGGTTGTTCTGGTGTGTCCAGAAGGTGGTTCCATTGTGTCTGGTGGGTGATTCCACTGGTTCCTTCAGGTGGTTCCAGCATGTCCGGCAGGTGCTTCCAGTGTGTCTGGGACCTGATTCTGGCATCTCCAGCTGGTTATTCCAGAATTTCCGTGTGGTGGTTCTGACATGCCCGGCAGTTGGTTCCAGTGTGTCAAGCAGGTGGTTCAGGTGTTTCTGGTTGATGATTTAGGTATGTCCAGCGGGTAGTTCCAGCATCCCAGAAGGTTGTTCAGGCATGTCTGTCAGCTGGTCCAGGTGCATCTGGCACAAGGTCCAGGCATGGCCATCCCATGGTCCAGGCATTTCTGAAACATGGTTCTGACATGTCTGAAATGTGGTTTGGGTGTGTCTGACATCTGTTTCAAGCCTTACCAGGAGGTGCTTTGGGGATGTCCAGCAGGTGGTCCGGGTGTCTCTGACAAGTGGTTCCGCATGTCCAGTATGTCCTTCAAGTATGTCTGGTCTGGGGCTCTGGCGTGTCCAGCATGTGGTTCCAGCATGTCCGACACCTGGTTCCGGTGTGTTCATCAGGTGGTCCCAGCATGTCCACAAGATGGTTCTGGCCCATCCTGAATTCTGATTCTGGCCCGGATATGCCAGAATCAACTTCTGGACAGACTGGAAAAACCTGCCAGACATGCCTGAACCACCACCTGGACATGCCGAAACCACCAAACTGACATGATAGAATCAGGTCCCAGACATGCCGTGGGCACCTGCCAGACACTAGAATCACCCACCAGACATGTGGGAGCCAACTGCTGGACACCCCAGAAGCACCCACCAGACACGTTGGAACCACCTGTTGGATATGCCGGCCCCAGTGCTGGACACGCCAGAACCACCTGCTGTATATGCCTGAACAACCTACCAGACTTGCATGAACTACCTGCCAAACACTCCAGAACCAGGTCCAGAATATGCCAGAACCATCTTCTGGACAGGCTGGAAAAACCTGACGGACACGCCAGAACCACCACTTGGAAACGCAGAAACAACCAACCCAACATGACAGAATCAGGTCCCGGACATGCCAAATCACCTGCTGGACATGCAGAACCAACTGCCAGGCACCCTGGAAGCACCCACTGGACATGTCATAACCACCATCCGGACATAACGGAAACTCATTCCGGAAACCCCTGCCTGACATGCTGGAACCAACTGAATGACATGCTGATACCACTGGCCAGACATGCCGGAACCAAGTGCCACAGAAAATTGAACCACCTGCCGGACAAGACTGAACCACCTGCTGGATACTCTTGAACCACTTCACAGACACTCCAGAACACATGCCAGGCACGCCAGAACCACCTGTCACACCTGTCAGATGTGCCAGAACAAGGTGCCAGACACACCGGACCCACCTTCCAGACAGACCTGAACCACCTCCCAGACACGCCAGAACTACATGCTTGACTCGCTGGAACCAGGCCACTTATATGCTGGAACAACCCACCAGACATGCTGGAACCACCTGCCAGACACACTGCCACCACCACTGAGACACACCAGAAGCACCCACTGGACATGCTGGAACCACCTTCCAAACATACCTGAACCAGATGCCAGACACACAGGAACCACATGCCAGGCACGCTGGAACCACCTGTCAGATGTGCGAGAACCAAGTGGCAGACACGCCAGAACCACCTTCTGGACAGGCCTGAACCACCTGCTAGGCATGCAGGAATAACTTCCTGGACACGATGGAACCAAATTCCGGACATGCCGGAACCATGCCCTGGACATGCCATAACCACCCGCAGGACGTGATTCCTTTTCTTTAACTTTTATTGAGTTGTTGATAAGTTACAATCTTGTGAAATTTCAGTTGTACATTACAGTTTGTCAGTTGTGTTGAAGGTGCACCCCTTCACACTTTGTGCCCACCCCCCACTCCACCTTTCCCCTGGTAGCCACTAATCTGTTCTCTTTGTCTACATTTTTATATTCCTCATATAAGTGGAGTCATACAGAGATCATCCTTCTCTATCTGGCTTGTTTCACTTAACATAATTCCCTCAAGGTCCATCCATGTGGTTGTAAATGGGACAATTTTGATCTTTTTTATGGCTGAGTAGTATTCCAGTCTATATATATACACCACATCTTCTTTATCCAATCATGTGTTGATGGGCACTTAGGTTGCTTCCACATCTTGGCTATTGTAAATAATGCTGCAGTGAACGTTGGGGTGCATGGGACTTTTGGAATTGCTGATTTCAAGTTCTTTGGATAGACACCCATTAGTGGGATAGTTGGGTCGTATGGTAGTTCCATTTTTAATTTTTTGAGGAATCTCCATACTGTTTTCCATAGTGGCTGCACCAGTTTGCATTCCCACCAGCAGTGTATGAACGTTCCTTTTTCTCCACAACCCCTCCAACATTTGTTACTAGTTGTTTTGGTTATTTTTGTCATTCTAATGGATGTAAGGTGATATCAGTGTAGTTTTGATTTGCAATTCCCTGATGATCAGCAATGATGAACATCTTTTCATGTGCCTATTGACCATCTGTATACCTTCTTTAGAGAAATGTCTGTTCATGTCTCCTGCTCATTTTTTGATCAGGTTGTTTGATTTTTTGTTTTTGAGGTGTGTGAGTTGTTTATATATTATGGATATTAACCTTTTGTCGGATGTATGACTTGCAAATATTTTTTCCCAGTTAGTGGGTTGTTTTTTTGTCTCAATCCTGTTTTCCTTTGCCTCGAAGAAGCTCTTTAGTCTGATGAAGTCCCCTTTGTTTATTCTTTCTATTGTTTCTCTTCTCTGGGAAGACATGGTGTCTGAAAAGATCCTTTTAATACTGATGTCAAAGAGTCTACTACCTCCATTTTCTTCTAGAAGCCTTATGGTTTCAGGTCTCCACTTTAATCCATTTTGAGCTTATTTTGGTGAATGGTGAGAAAGAATGGTCGATTTTTGTTCTTTTCCGTGTGGCTTTCCAGTTTTCCCAGCACCGTTTTTGAAGAGACTTTCTTTTCTCCATTGTAGGCCTTCAGCTCCTTTGTTGAAGATTAGCTGCCCATAGATGTGTGGTTTTATTTCTGGGCTTTCAATTCTGTTCCATTGATCTGTGCATCTGTTTTTGTACCAGTACCATGCTGTTTTGATTACTGTAGCTTTGTAGTATGTTTTGAAGTTAGGGATTGTGATGCCTCCAGCTTTGTTCTTTTTTCTCAGGATTGCTTTAGCAATTCGGGGTCTTTTGTTGCCCCATATGAACTTTAGGATTCTTTGTTCTATTTCTGTAAAGAATGTCATTGGGATTCTGATTGGCATGGCGTTGAATCTGTAGATTGCTTTCAGTAGAATGGACATCTTAACTCTGTTTGTTCTTCCAATCCATGTTCATCAGATGTCTTTCCATCTCTTCGTGTCATCATCCATTTCTTTCAGAAAAGCCTTGTAATTTTCATTGTATAGGTCTTTCACTTCCTTAGATAAATTCACCCCGAGGTATTTTATTCTTTTTGTCGCGATTGTGAATGGTATTGTGTTCTTGAGTTCTTTTTCTGTTAGTTCGTTATTAGAGTATAGAAATGCTACAGATTTATGCAAATTGATTTTATACCCTGCAAATTTGCTGTAGTTGTTGATTAAGTCTAGAAGTTTTCCAATGGAGTCTTTAGGTTTACTATATATAAGATCATGTCATCTGCAAACAGTGAGAGTTTCACTTCTTCTCTCCCTATTTGGATGCTTTTTATTCCTTTTTCTTGTCTAATTGCTTGGGCCAGGGCCTCCAGTACTATGTTAAATAAGAGTGGTGATAGAGGGCTTCCTTGCCTCTTTCCTGTTTTCAGGGGGATGGCATTCAGTTTTTGCCGTTGGAGAATGATGTTGGCTGTGGGTTTGTCATATATGGCCTTTATTATGTTGAGGTAGTTCTCTTCTATGACCATTTTGTTCAGAGTTTATATCATAAATGGCTGTTGGATCTTGTCAAATGCTTTCTCTGTATCTATTGAGATGATCATGTGGTTTTTATTCTTCATTTTGTTGATGTGGTGGATCATGTTGATTGATTTGCAGATGTTGAACCATCCCTGTGTCCCTGGTATGAATCCCACTTGATCATGATGTTTGATCCTTTGGATGAATTGCTGAATTCGGGTTGCCAATATTTTGTTGAGAATTTTTGCATCTATGTTCATCAGCGATATTGGCCTGTAGCTCTCTTTTTTCGTGCTGTCCTTGTCAGGCTTTGTTATCAGTGTGATGTTGGCCTTGTAGAATGTGTTAGGAAGTGTTCCATCCTCCCTAATATTTTGGAATAACTTGAAAAGGATAGGTATTAAATCCTCTCTGAAAGTTTGGAAGAATTCTCCAGGAAAGCCATCTGGTCCTGGGGTTTTATTCTTTGGGATGCTTTTGATTGCTGTTTCAGTCTCTTTCTTTGTGGTTGGTCTGTTCAAATTGTCTGCTTCTTCTTGAGTGAGCTTTGGGAGATTGTAGGAGTCCAAGAATTTGTCCATTTCCTCTAGGTTGTCCATCTTGTTGGCATAGAGTTTTTCATAGTATTCTCTTATAATCCGTTGTATTTCTGTGGAGTCTGTTGTTAATTCCCCTCTTTCACTTCTGGTTTTGTTTATTTCAGCTTTCTCCCTTTTCTTCTTTGTAAGTCAGGTTAGGGGTTTGTCAATTTTATTTATCTTCTTAAAGAACCAGCTCTTTGTTTCATTGATCCTTTCCACTGCCGTTTTTGCTTCAATAGCATTTATTTCTGGTCTGATTTTTATTATTTCTCTCCTTCTGCTGACTTTGGGCTTTGTTTGCTCTTCCTTCTCTAATTCAGTTAGGTGTAGTTTAAGATTTCTTATTTTGGATTTTTCTTGTTTGTTAAAATGTGTCTGTATTGCGATGAATTTCCCTCTTAATACAGCTTTTGCTATATCCCATATGAGTTGATATAGCATGTCATCATTTTCATTTGTCTCCAGGTATTTTTGGATGTCTTCTTTAATTTCTTCAATGATCCATTGCTTGCTCCATAGCGTATTGTTTAGTCTCCACATCCTTGTGCCTTTCTCAGCTTTTTTCTTGTAATTAATTTCTAGCTTTATAGCATTATGATTGGAGAAGATGCTTGCTTTTATTTCAATTTTTTTAAATTTGTAGAGGCTTGCCTTGTTTCCCAACATATGGTCTATCCTTGAGAATGTTCCATGCACACTTGAGAAGAATGTGTATTCTGCTGTTTTTGGATGAAGTGTTCTAGATATGTCTATTAAGTCCAATTGTTTTAGATTTTCATTTATCTCCACTGTTTCCTTGTTGATTTTCTGTCTGGATGATCTGTGCATTGATGTGAGTGGGGTGTCGAGGTCCCCTACTATTACTGTGTTATTTTTGATATCTTCTTTTAGGTTTTTTAGTAGTTGCTTTATGAACTTTGGTGCTCCTGTGTTGGGTGCATAGATATTTATAAGCATTATTTTTTCTTGATGAAGTGTCCCTTTGATCATTCTATAATGTCCCTCTTTTTCCCTCTTGACCTGCCTTCTTTTGAAGTCTGTGTTTTCTGATCTATGTATGGCGACACCTGCTTTCTTTCTTTCTTTCTTTTTTTTTTTTTTTTGCTCTTAGCTTGGAGTATTGTCTTCCACCCCATTCACTCTGAGCCTGTGTTTGTCCTTGGGGCTGAGGTGTGTTTCCTGGAGGCAACAAATTGCTGGATCTTGTTCTTTAATCCATTTTGCCACTGTGTGTCTTTTTATTGGAGAGTTCAATCCGTTTACATTGAGGGTGATTATTGATGCATGCCAGCTTAATGCTGTCATTCTGTCACTTGTTATCCAGTTTTCCTGCGCTACATTTGTTTCTCATCCTGTGTGTTTTAGCCTACCCATTGAATTCTGCAACTCCTTAGGCTGGGTTTCTTAGATTTTTCCTTATTTATGTTTCATGTCTCTGTTATGTTTTTTAGTTTAGTGGCTATCCCGAAGTTTGTATTCAGAATCTCGTCTATAATATAGTCCATTTTCTGGTGGTCTCTTACTTACTTGGTCTAGACTGATTTAGTCCCTTTCCTTTCCCCTCCTAGATTATTTTCATCTCTTCTTCCAACACGTATTGTGAGTTTGTGGTTAGAGTGATAAGATTGTCTTTGCCTTGGTGATTTCCTTCCCTTTATCCTAATGCTGTAGTTGAATATTTGCTATCCTATTCTGATTCTATCTGTCTCCCTATTCTGTGATTTGTGACCCCTTTCTCCGTTTTTTTCTTTTTTCAGGGATGAGAGCCTTCTTGAGGATTTCTTGTAGTGGAGGACTTTTGGTTACAAAGTCCCTTAGCTTTTGTTTGTCTGGAAAAGATTTAATTTCTCCCTTCTATCTGAAGTATATTTTGGCTGGATAGAGTATTCTTGGCTGAAGATTGTTATCCTTTAAATATATCATTCCAGTCTCTCCTAGCTTGTAAAGTTTCTGTGGAGAAATCCACTGAAAGTCTGATAGGAGCTCCTTTGTAGGCTATTTTCTTCTGCTTTGCTGCCCTGAGTATTCTTTCTTTGTCATTCATTTTTACTACTATATGCCTTGCAGTAGGTCTTTTTACATTGACAAATCTAGGAGATCTGAAAGCTTCCTCCACACACATTTCTCCCTCAATCCCTATATTTTGGAAATTTTATTCAGTTATTTCTTTGAGCACTCCTTCCATTCCATTTTCCTTTTCCACGCTCTCAGGGATTCCAATAATTCTTAGATTGCATTTCCTCATTGAATCCGCTATTTCTCTGAGATTTTCCTCATTCTTTTTACTTCTTACTTCTCTTTCTTCCTCTGTCTGGAGCCATTCAGCCTATCTTTGATTATGCTAATTTGCTCCTCAATGGTATCTATACATGCATTCATGGAATCTGTATTCTGTTTTATCTGATCCATTGTATTTTTCAACTGTAGTATTTCTGATTGATTCTTCTTTATAGTTTCAATGTCTTTTGTGAAGTAACTCCAGAACTCATTGACTTGTTTCTCTATCTTTCCCTTTACCTCATTGAGTTGTTTGATAAATAGCTACTCTGAACTCATTTTCACTTAGTTTACCTATTTCCAAGTCCTCAGGACTTAATTCTGTGTGTTTATTGTTTTACTTCTGGTCTGGAGCTCTTATAAATTGCTGGATGGTAGAGGAGTGGTTTTTGCACATGATGCTATTATTCGGTTGCAGTTACAGCCTGTCATCACTAGATGGGCTTCGACAGCTGTGTGTTCTGAGCCCTCTGCAGTCAGTCACAATGGTGGCACACAAGACAGGTTGGGGGAAGAGGGGCACTTTCTCTCCCAAGCAGACCTCGATTCCAATCAGCTCTCATTCTCTGGTTTCCTGAGGCCTGGCTTGATGGGGTCCCTGCACGTGAAAGTTTTCTCCCAATAGCGGGTTTCCACTGCATGGGCTGTGGGAGTCCACGATGATCCCATGAGAATGCGGCCCCTCCCCTGCTCCTTCCCTCACCCATGGCAGTGATTCCAGTCTTTAGGGGAGGGAGCAAAGTTCTCTCTTACCCTGTTCCAGCTCCTCTGAGGGCAACTCCAGCCTCTCTGCCCTCTGTGTTTGTCTGCTGTGGGTCTCTGACGATCTCTGATTTATTATAATTATTGGTTGAACTTCACGGACTCATTTTAAGGTTGCAGTTCAGAGGGGAGAGAGAACTGGTTGAACTCATGCTGCCACATCACTGACCTCACCACCACGCAGGACATGATTCACCTGCTGGACACCACTGATTCACCTGCCAAACACAGCTGAACACACTGGAATCATCCACCAGACATGCGTGATCCACCCTCAGGACACTCCAGAACCACCTGTGAGACACACTGGAACCACCTGCCAGACACGCTGGAACCACTTGTTGGATACGCTGGAATCAGGTGCCAGATACTGTGAAATCACCTGCTGGATACGCTTGAACCAGGTGCCGAATATGCTGGAATGACCCACTGGACATGATGGGACCGCCACCCCGACATGCCAGAACCACCCACTGGACAATCTTTATGCATATGCCAGACACACCAGAACCACCTGCTGGACACACTGGAACCACATGTCGAATACACCAGGGCCAGGTGCCAGATACGCTGAAACCACCTGCTGAATACTCCAGAACCACATGCTGGACATGCAGGAACCACCTGCTGGACACATCGAAATCACCTGCCTGATACCTGGGAAACACTGTGCTTGACATGTGGGAACCACCTGCCAGATCCACCAAAAACAGGTCCAGCATAGGCCAGAATCAGGTGCTGGACATGGCTGAACCAGCAGCCAGATAAACCTGAACTACCTGCCGGACCAACCTGAACCACAATACGGACACTCTGGAAGCACATGTCAGTCACGCTGGAAACACCTGCCAGATATGCCAGAACCACATGCCAGAGAAGACTGAACCACCTGCCGGATATGCTTGAATCACTTGGGGGACAGTCAGGAATCACCTGCCAGGCAAGCTGGCACCACCTGCCAGATACGCCGGGACCAGGTGCTGGACATGACTGAACCACCTGCTGGGCAACCTGAATCACCTGCTGGGGAGGCCTGAACAACCGGCCGGACATGACAGAACTACCATCCGAACATGCTGGAACAATCTGGTGGACATACTGGAACCACCTGCCAGACACACCAGAACCAGATGCTGGGCACACCAGAACCACCTGATGAACAGGAAGGAAAAAGCCACGGGACAACTCTGATCCACCTGACAGTCTCTCCAGAACCACAGGCTGCACACACAGAATCACCTTCTGGACATGCCAGATCCACATGACTGACACGCCAGAACCACCTGCCAAGTACACCAGGACCATCTGCCAGACACCCCCAAAGCACCTCCTGGAGAGGCCTGAATAAGATGACGGACACAGCCAAACTGCATTTTGGACACATCAGAACCAACTTTCAGAAATGCCTGGGCCATGGGACTGCCATGCCTGGACCATGTGCCAGATGCAACTGGACCAGCTGACAGATAGACCGGAACAACCTACCAGATATGCCGGAACCACCCGCCAGACATACTGGAACCATCCACCAGAAACGCCTGAACCAGCTGCCTGACATGCTGGAACCGACTGCTGAACACATCGGAACAATCACCTGGACACTCTGGAAGCAGCTGCTAGTGATGGCAGAATCAGGTACCAGATATGCTAGAAGCACCCAGCGGACATGCTGAAATCACCTGTGGGAACCGCCAGAGTCACCAGCCTGACATGATGGAACCACCTTCCGGACATGATGGAAACACCTTCTGGACATGCCGGAACCAACCCCAGATGTGCTGCAATCAACCGCCAGACTCGATGGATCTACCTGCTGGACAGCACTGATCTACCCACAAAACACAGCTGAACCAGCAGCCAGACACGCCAGAACCAGCTGCCTGACACCTCAGAACCACCTGCCAAACATGTTGGAACCACCTGTTGGATACAGCAGAACCAGGTGCCGGACACCATGAAACCACCTGACAGATATGCCAGAACCATGTGCCAGACATGCCAAAACCACCTGTCGGACATGCTGGAGCCACCTGCCAGATACGCCAGAAACAGGTGTCGCACACACCAGAAACAGGTGCTGGACATGAATGAACCACCTTCTGGACAAGCCAGAACAACCTGCTGGACATGACTGAACCACATGCCGGACATGCCAGAACCAGGTGCCAGACAAGGTGGAAACATCTGCCAGACACTTCCAAATCACCTGTCAGGTACACTGAAACCATGTGCTGGACATGCTGAAACCACCTCCTGGACAAACCAGAACCATCTGCCGGATACGCCAGAAACAGGTCCAGCACAGGCCAGAACCAGGTGCTGTACAAGCCTGAAGAAGCTGCCGGACTAGCCTGAATCACCTGCTGGACCAGCCTGAATCACTTTACGGACACGCCAGAACCACAGGCCAGACATACTGGAAGGACACATCGGAGAAGCCAGAACCACTTGCCAGACACACCCAGACAACCTGCTGGATATGCCCAAAGTACCTCCTGGAGAGGCCATAATCAGCTCCCAGACGTGCCCAAACCACCTTTCAGACACATCAGAACCATGTTTCAGAAATGCCTAGACCACAGAACGGCCATGCCTGGACCATGTGCTGGATGCACCTGGACCAGCTGACAAACATGCCTGAACACCCTGCTGGACATGCCAGAACTACCCGCCAGACTTCCCAGAATCATCCACCAGAAACGCCTGAACCACCAGCCTGACACGCCAGAACCAGGACCCAGAGACACCAGAAGCACCTGACAGAAACGCTGGAACCACCGGTGGGAACTGCCAGAATCACATGCTGGACAAGATGGAACCACCTTCTGGACATGCCAGAAATACCTGACTGACATGCCAGAACCACCTGCTGGACATGCTGGAGCCAGGTGCTGGACACTTTGGAGCCACCTGCCGGACACGCTGGAACCACCTGCCGAACATGCTGGAGCCAGGTGCTGGACACTTTGGAACCACCTGCTGGACATGCCAGAACCATCTGCCGGATATGCCAGAAACAGGTTCTGCACAGCCCAGAACCAGGTGCCAGACAAGCCTGCAGCTGCTACAGGACTAGGCTGAACCACTGCTGGGCCAGCCTGAATCACTTTACAGACATTCCGGAACCACATGCCAGGC
>NC_060273.1:29639321-29642761 GCF_021613505.1 Equus quagga | reverse complement strand
AAGATCCAACAGCCATTTATGATAAAAACTCTGAACAAAATGGGCATAGAAGGAAACTACCTCAACATAATAAAGGCCATATACGACAAACCCATAGCCAACATCATACTCAATGGGCAAAAACTGAACCCCATCCCCCTGAAAACAGGAACGAGACAAGGATGCCCTCTATCACCACTCTTATTTAACATATTACTGGAGGTCCTGGCCAGAGCAATCAGGCAAGAAAAAGGAATAAAAGGAATCCAAATAGGGAGGGAAGAAGTGAAACTCTCGCTGTTTGCAGACGACATGATCTTATATATAGAAAACCCCAAAGAATCCATTGGAAAACTGTTAGAAGTAATCAACAACTACAGCAAATTTGCAGGGTATAAAATCGATTTGCATAAATCAGTAGCATTTCTATACTCCAGTAATGAACCAACAGAAAAAGAACTCAAGAATACAATACCATTCACAATCGCAACAAAAAGAATAAAATACCTTGGGGTAAATTTAACTAAGGAAGTGAAGGACCTATATAATGAAAATTACAAGGCCTTTCTGAGAGAATTGGTTGACGACATAAGGAGATGGAAAGACATTCCATGTACATGGATTGGAAGAAAAAACATAGTTAAAATGTCCATTCTACCTAAAGCAATCTACAGATTCAATGCTATCCCAATCAGAATCCCAATGACATTCTTTACAGAATTGGAACAAAGAATCCTAAAATTCATATGGGGCAACAAAAGACCCCGAATTGCTAAAGCAATCCTGAGAAAAAAGAACAAAACGGGAGGCATCACAATCTCTGACTTCAAAACATACTACAAAGCTACAGTAATCAAAACAGCATGGTACTGGTACAAAAACAGGTGCACAGATCAATGGAACAGAATTGAAAGCCCAGAAATAAAACCACACATCTATGGACAGCTTATCTTTGACAAAGGAGCTGAGGGCATACAATGGAGAAAAGAAAGTCTTTTCAACAAATGGTGCTGGGAAAACTGGAAAGCCACATGTAAAAGAATGAAAATTGACCATTCTTTTTCACCATTCACCAAAATAAACTCAAAATGGATTAAAGACCTAAAGGTGAGACCTGAAACTATAAGGCTTCTGGAAGAAAACGTAGGCAGTTCACTCTTTGACATCAGTATTAAAAGGATCTTTTCAGACACCATGCCTTCTCAGAGAAGGGAAACAATAGAAAGAATAAACAAATGGGACTTCATCAGATTAAAGAGCTTCTTCAAGGCAAATGAAAACAGGATTGAAACAAAAAAACAACCCACTAACTGGGAAAAAATATTTGCAAGTCATATATCTGACAAAGGCTTAATATCCATAATATATAAAGAACTCTCGCAACTCAACCACAAAACATGAAACAACCCAATCAAAAAATGGGCTGGAGACATGAACAGACATTTCTCCAAAGAAGATATACTGATGGCCAATAGGCACATGAAAAGATGCTCATCATCGCTGATCATCAGGGAAATGCAAATCAAAACTACACTAAGATATCACCTTACACCCGTTAGAATGACAAAAATATCTAAAACTAATTGCAACAAATGTTGGAGAGGTTGCAGAGAAAAAGGAACCCTCATACACTGCTGGTGGGAATGCAAACTGGTGCAGCCACTATGGAAAACAGTATGGAGATTCCTCAAAAAACTAAAAATAGAACTACCATATGATCCAGCCATCCCACTACTGGGTATTTATCCAAAGAGCCTGAAGTCAGCAATCCCAAAAGTCCTATGCACCCCAATGTTTATTGCAGCACTGTTTACAATAGCCAAGACGTGGAAGCAACCTAAGTGCCCATCAACAGACGAATGGATAAAGAAAATGTGGTACATATATACAATGGAATACTACTCAGCTGCAAAACAGAACAAAATCATTCCATTTGCAATAACATGGATGGACCTTGAGAGAATTATGTTAAGTGAAATAAGCCAGCGAGAGAAAGATAATCTGTGTATGACTCCGCTCATATGAGGAATTTAAAACCATGGACCAAGAACAGTTTAGTGGATACCAAGGGAAAGGTGGGGTGGGGGGTGGGCACAAAGGGTGAAGTGGTGCCCCTACAACATGACCGACAAACATTAATGTACAATTGAAATTTCACAAGATTGTAACCTATCAATAACTCAATTAAAAAAATGATAGAGAAAAAAAAAAAAGGCGACTCCAGGATGTCTTATCCCCAGGGCTATCTGCATTCTCAGCGGGCAGTTAAACATCTTTACTTTTTCGCGCCCTTTAGGGGGTGGAAGCATTTCTTTGTCTTTTAGATTGTGGAGCTAACAGTCCCTTAAGCACACTGCAGGAGAAAGTATCATTTTGTTAGTAAAGTAAAGGGCTGAAAAGCTAAGCTAAACTGTATATCTTCAAGAATGAAAAACAGAAATAAGTATAGACATTACCTTGATAGAAAGCATGCATATAATTCAGAAAATATCAGGGGTGTCGGCTGGCCATTCTTCACCGAGGGGCATTCTTGCACCCCTCGGCCCCTCTACTCATCAATTATTTATTATTTATTGCTTTTAGGAGAAAACCTCTATAACATTTTAACAGAAAGCAGAAGGTCAATAATAATATATAGATACTTCTTGATCATCCAATTAACCAGCAAACTTAGAAGGATGATGCATATATATATATATTTAGACAAAGAACTGGAGGGAGAAGGAAACATTAACCAGACAGAGGCCATAAACCTAATTCGACATCTTATCTGGGCAGGATTCCTTTCTGATTGTCTCAAATGGGACTGTGTGCTCCTCCAATAATTAACTGAAAAATATCTTGAAAGTTACCTGCAGGTGGTCACATTCTCTTACTATATCTAATTTTCCCAGGAGGTAGTGCCTCCCAAGCAGCCACCCAAAGGAGTGAAAACTGGAGGTTAAGAAAGGAAAAGGAATGAAGGGCAATTAGAAGCAGCACAGGTTTCAGAACTATGTGAGGGGCTGGCCGGTTATTCTTCACCAAGGGGCGACCCTGCACCCCTCGGTGTTAATCCGCTGGACCCTGTCAAACAGCCGATCAAATGATGTAGCCACGGCTCCCAGCAGCTGGACACGATGGAAACTCCTACCAGACAATGCTGAAACACCTGCATGTTCAGCAGGTGGTGCAGTCGTGTCTGGCACCTGGTTTCAGCATGTGCGACACCTGTTTCTGGCATATTTCCAGGTGGCTCCAGACCTGGAGGTCTGGCAGGTTGTTGCACCATGTCTGGGAGCTGATTACTGCTTTTCTGGCAGGTGGTTTGGCATGTCTGACCGGTGGTTCCATATTTCCAGCAGGTGCTTCCAGCATGTCTCTGGCTTGTTCTGGCGTATAAGGGGCCTGGTTCCGGTGTACCCGGCAGGTGATTTCAGCATGTCTGGCAGGTAGTTCCAGCAAGTCAAGCAGGTGGTTCC
>NC_060273.1:29634638-29639221 GCF_021613505.1 Equus quagga | reverse complement strand
CCAGGCCCCTTATATGATGGAACAACCCGACAGACATGCTGGAAGCACCCCCTGGACACACTGGAACCACCACTCAGAGACTCCGGAACCACCCACCAGACATGACGGAACCAACTGCTGGACACACTGGAAGCACCCACCGGACATGCCAGACCCACCTTCTGAACGTACCAGAACCACATGCCAGACACACAGGAACCTCCTGCCAGACATGCCGAAACCACCTGTTGGATATGCTGGACTCAGGTGCTGCATACACTGAAACCACCTGCCAAATACCCCAGAACAAGGTGATGGACATAGAGGAACCAACTGCAAGACTCGTCCAAATCACCTGTCAAATACACCAAAACCATGTGCCTGACACACCAGAAGCACCTCCCACACACCCCGGAGCCATATGCCAGATACACCAGAAACAGGTCCAGCTAGGCCAGAACCAGGTGCCGGACAAGCCTGAAGCAGCTGCTGGACTAGCCTGAACCACCTGCTGGACCAGGCTGAACCACTTTATGGACATTCCAGAAACACATTCCGGGTTCACTGGAACCAGGTGCCCAACACGCCAGAACCACCTGCCGGACACATTGGAACCACCTTCGGGAACCGCTGAAATCACCCAACGGATACCACAGGACCACCTTCCAGACACGCTGGAACCACCTTTCAGATTCGGTGGAACCAGGTGCCGGACACCATGAAACCACCTGCTGGGTATGCCAGAACCAGGCGCTGGACACCACAGAACCACCTGCCAGACAAGCCGGATCCACCTGCCTAACACGCCGGAACAACCTGCTGGACACGTCAAAATCACCTGCCACATATGCTGGAACCAGGTCCTGGAAAAACCTGCTGGACACGCCGGAACAACCACCCCGACAGGCTGAAACCATCAACACAATTCTGGTGGTTCCTGCAGGTGGTTCCAGTGTGTCTGGCAGGTGCTTCCAGCGTGCAGGGATCTGATTCTGCCATCTCCTGTGGGTGGTTCCAGAGTGTCCTTGTAGTCGTTCGGACATGTCCAGAAATTGGTTCCAGTGTGTCAGGCAGGTGGTTCAGGCGTTTCCGGGAGGTGTTTTGGGGGCATCCAGCATGTGGCCTGGGTGTGTCTGGCAAGTGGTTCCAGCATGTCCGGTGTGTTCTTCCAGTATGTCTGGCCTGTGATTCTGGCATGTCCAGCAGGCGGTTCCGGTGTGTCTGAATCCTGGCTCCAGCATGTTCGGCAGGTGGCCACGGCGTGTCCAGGACCTGATCACATCATGTTGGCTTGGTGGTTTCAGCGTTTCCGGATGGTGGTTCCAGCGTGTCCAGAAGGTGGTTCCATCGTGTCTGGCAGGTGGTTCAGGTGTGTCTGGTAGGTAGTTCGCTGGTGTCCAGCAGGTGGTTCAGGCTTGTCCGGCAGTTGGTTCAGTCATGTCCAGGACCTGGTTCCAGCCTTTGCAACACCTGTTTCTGGTGTATCCCGCAGGTGGCTCCAGCGTGGCCAGCAGGTGGTTCAGTAGTGTCCAAAACCTGCTTTCAGCATGTGCTTCACCTTTTTCTAGTGTATCTGGCAGGTGATTCCAGCGTGTGCAGCAGGTGGTTCACACAAGTCTGGCAGGTGGTTCAGGCTGTCCTGCAGGTGGTTCTGGCCTTAGGGCACCATGTTCTGCCATGTTCGGCACCTGGTTCAGGTATATTCGGCAGGTGGTTTCAGTGAATCTGGTACCTGGTTCTGGCATATCCAACAGGTGGTTCCAACGTTTCTGGCAGATGGTTTAGGTGTGTCTGGCATGTGGTTCTCTTACGTTCAGAAGGTGGTTCCGGCATGTCCAGTGGGTGCTTCTGGCATGTCTGGGAGTTGGTTCTGGCATGTGTGGCTGGTGGTTCCGGCATGTCTGTGTGGTCATTCCGACGTGTCCGGTGGGTGCTTACAGGGTGTCCAGCCATTGGTTCCCACATGTCCAGTGGGTGATTCCAGTGTGTCCAGCAGGTGGCTACGGCATGTCCCAGACCTGATTCCGTCATGTTGGGTGGTGGTTTCGGCATGTCTGTGTGGTGGTTCCAGCATGTCCGGCAGGTGATTTTGGCATGTATGGCAGGATTGTCCAGCCTGGGTGGAAGTTGGTTCTGGCATATTCAGGACCTGGTTCTGGCGTATCCAGCAGGTGATTTCGGTGTGTCCAGCAGGTTGTTCCGGCTTGTCCAGCAGGTGTTTCTGGCGTGTCCAGCACCTGGGACTGGTGTTTACAGCAGGTGGTTTCATGGTGTCTGGCACCTGGTACTGCTATATCAGACAGGTGGTTCCAGTGTGTCTGGCAGGGGACTCCGAGGTGTCAGGCAGGTGGTTCCAGTGTTTCCTGCCAGTGGTTCAGCTGTGTTTCTCATGGGGATCACTGCTGTCCAGCAGGTGAATCAGTCATGTCCGGTGGTTGGTTGCAGCATATCTGTGGGTGGTTCTGGCGTGTCCAGAAGGTGGTTGTGTCGTGTCCTGCATGTGGTTCCAGCGTGTCAGTCAGGTGGTTCTGGCACATCCAGAATATGGTTCAGTCGTGTCTGACGGGTGATTCTGCTGGTTCCCACAGGTGGTTCCAGCATGTCCGGCAGGTGCTTCCAGCGTGTCCGGGACCTGATTTTGGCATCTCCAGTGTGTGATTCCAGAGTTTCTGTGTGGTCCTTCTGACATGTCTGGCAGTTGGTTCCAGCATGTCAGGCAGGTGGTTGAAGTGTTTCAGGTGGATGGTTCCGATATGTCTGGCAGGTAGTTCCAGAGTGTCTGGCAGGTTGTTCAGGCCTGTCTGTCAGCTGGTCCAGTTGCATCCAGCACATGGTCCAGGCATGGCGGTCCCGTGGTCTAGGCATTTCTGAAATGAGGTTCTGACATGTCCTAAAGGTGGTTTGGATGTGTCTGGCATCTGATTCAGGCCTCTCTGGGAGGTTCTTTGGGGGTTTCTGGCAGGTGGTCTGGGTGTTCCCGGCAAGTGTTTCGGCCTGTCCGGCATGTTCTTCGGGTGTGTTAGGCCTGGGTTTCCGTGGTGTCCAGCAGGCGGTTCGAGCCTGTCTGGCACCTGTGTCTGGTGTGTTCAGCAAGGGGTTCTCGCATGTCCATCAGATGGTTACGGCGTGTCCAGCAATTCATTCAGGCTTGTCTGTCACTTGGTTCAGTCATGTCCAGCACCTGGTTCCGGCATGTGTGACACCTGTTTCTGGCGTATCCAGCAGGTGGCCCCAGCATGTCTGGCAGGTGGTTCAGTCATGTCTGGCATCTGGTTTCGGTGTGTGCAACACCTTTTTCTAGTGTATCTGGAAGGTGATTCCAGCGTGTCCAGCAGGTGGTTCCCGCAGGTCTGGAAGGTGGTTCAGGCATGTCCAGCAGGTGGTTCTGGCCTTAGGGCACCAGATTCTGCCGTGTCTAGCACCTGGTTCTGGCATATTCGGCAGGTGGTTTCAGTGTATCCAGCACTTGGTTCTGGCATATCCAAGAGGTGGTTCCAGCATGTCTGGCAGGTGGTTCAGGCTTGTCCGGCAGTTGGTTCAGTCGTGTCCAGTACCTTGTTCCAGCGTGTGCAACACCTGTTTCTGGCATATCTGGTAGGTAGTTCTGGTGTGTCCAGCAGTTGGTTCACGCAAGTCTGGCAGGTGGTTCAGGCGTGTCCAGCCGTTGGTTCTGGCGTGTCGGGCAACTGGTTCTGGCGTGCCCACATGAGGTTCCGGAATGTCCATAAATTGGTTCAGGCTGGTCCAGCCAGTGGTTCAGCCTAGTCCTGCAGCAGCTGCAGGTTTGTCCAGCACCTGATTCTGACCTGTGCAGAACCTGTTTCTGGCATATCTGGCAGATGGTTCCAGTGTGTCCAGCACATGGTCTCGGTGTATCCGACAGGCGATTTGGACTTGTCCGGCAGGTGTTTCTGCCATGTCTGGTACATGGTTCTGGCATATTCGGCTGGTGCTTTCAGTGTATTTGACACCTGGTTCTGGCAATCCAACAGGTGGTTCTGGCATGTCTCTAATGTGGTTCAGGTGTGTCTGGCATGTTATTCTGGACGTTCAGAAGGTGTTTCCAGCGTGTCCAGTGCATGCTTCCGGCATGTCCAGGCATTGGTTCTGGCATGTCTGGTGGGGGGTTCTGGTGTGTCTGACTGGTGGTTCCAGTGTGTCCAGCAGGTGGTTCTGGCATGTGTGGCGGGTGGTTCTGGTGTGTCTGAATGGTGGTTCCAGTGTGTCTGGTGGGTGATTCTGGCATGTGTGGTGGGTTGTTCCAGCATATAAGGGGCCTGGTTCTGGCTTATCCGGCAGGTGATTTCAGCATGTCCAGCATGTGGTTCTGGCAAGTCAAGCAGGTGGTTGTGGAGTGTCCTGCAGGTGGTTCAGGCCTGTCTGGAAGGTGGTCTAGGCACATCTGGCACCTGATTCTGGCATATCTGACATGTAGTTCTGGCATTCCCAGCCTGTAGTTCCAGATTGCCTGTCAAGTGGTTCAGGTATATCCAGCAGGTGGTTCAGTCTTGTCTGGCTTGTGGTTCCGGCATGTCCTGCCAGTGGTACTGGCATGTCATTCAGGTGGTTCCAACATGTCAGGCAGGAGGTTCCTGTGTGTCTGG
>NC_060273.1:29632315-29634538 GCF_021613505.1 Equus quagga | reverse complement strand
TTCCTGTGTGTCTGGCATGAGTTTCTGGTATGTCTGGAAGGTGGTTCTGACGTGTCCAGTGCATGCTTCTGGGGTGTCCGACAGTTGGTTCCCGCATGTCCAGAGGGTGATTCCAGTGTGTCCAGGACCTGATTCCGTCATGTCGGGTTGGTGGTTTCTGCATGTCTGTGTGGTGGTTCTGGCGTTGGGGCACGTTTTCCCAGCCTCTCCAGCAGTTGGTTGTGGTGTATCCAGGACCTGGTTCCGGCATATCCAGCAGGTGATTTCGGAATGTCCGGCCAGTTGTTCCGGCATGTCTGGCAGGTGGTTCCAGCATGTCAGGCAGGTGGTTCAAGGGTTTCCAGTGGATGGTCCCATTATGTTCAGTGGGTAGTTCCAGTGTGTCTGGCAGGTTGTTCCAGCATGTCTGTCAGCTGGTCCAGTTGCATTCGGCAAATGGTCCAGGCATGGCCATCCTGTGGTCCAGGCATTTCTGAAATGTGGTTCTGACGTGTCTGAAAGGTGGTTTGGGCATGTCCGACATCTTATTCAGACCTCTCCAGGAGGTGCTTTGGGGGTGTCTGCCAGGTGATCCAGGTGTGTCTGGGGAGAGGTTCCTGCATGTCCGGCGTGTCCTTCTGAAATGTCTGGACCAGACCCACATGCAGGAACCAGGAAGGTGGTTCCTGCATGTCTGATGGGTGGTTCCAGTGTGCCAGTCAGTTGTTTCCGCCGTGTCTGGAAGGTGTTTCCCTCGTGTCCAGTAGGTAATTCCAGCAGTTCCTGCATGTGGACCCAGCGTGTCTGACAGGTGCTTCCAGCATGTCTGGTACCTGATTCTGGAGTCTCTGGGGGTCGTTCCAGAGATTCTGGGTGTTGGTTCTGACGTGTCTGGCAGTTGGTTCCAGCGTGTCAGGCAGGTGGTTGAGGCTTTTCTGGTGGATGGTTCTGGTATGTCCAGTGGGTTTTTCCAGCATGTCTGGCAGGTTGTCCAGGTGTGTCTGTCAGCTGGTCCAGATGCATCCTGCACATGGTCCAGGCATGGCCGTCCCATGGTCCAGGCATTTATGACCGTGGTTCTGACGTGTCCGAAAGGTGGTTTGGATGTGTCCAGCATCTGATTCAGTCCTCTCCGGGAGGTGATTTGGAGGTGTCCAGCAGGTGGTCCTGGTGTTTCCAGCAAGTGGTTCCTGGGTGTCCAGCATGTCTTTCCAGTATATCTGGCCTGTGGTTCTGGCGTGTCCAGAAGGCAGCTCTAGCATGTCTGACTCCTGGCTCCAGCCTGTTTGGCAGGTGGTTGTGGCATGTCCACCAGATGGTTCTGGTGAGTCCTGAAGGTGGTTACGGCATGTCTGGAAGGGGGGTCAGTAGTGTCGAGCAGGTGGTTGAGGCTTGTCCAGCAGGTGGTTCAGTCATGTCTGGCACCTGGTTTTGGCATGTGTGACACCTGTTTCTGGCATATCTGGAAGGTGGTTCCAGCGTGTCCAGCAGGTGGTTCACACAGGTCTGGCAGGTGCTTCTGGCATGTCGGGCACCTGTTTCTAGCGTGCCAGGCATGTGGTTCTGAAATGTCTATAAACGCTTCAGGCTGGTCCAGTCGGTGGTTCAGGCTTGTCCTGCAGCTGCTTCAGGCTTGTTCAGCACCTGGTTACGACCTGTGCTGGACCTGTCTCTGGAGTATCTGGCAGATTGTTCCAGCGTGTCCAGGAGGTCATTCCAGAATGTCTGGCACATGATTTCAGCATATACAACAGGTTATTTGGACATGTCCGGCAGGTGTTTCTGCCCTGTTAGGGACGTGGTTCCAGCATATTCAGCAGGTGGTATCTGGGACCTTCTTCTGGCATATCCAACAGGTGGTTCTGGAATGTCTGGCAAGTGGTCCCTATGTGTCTATCATGTGGTTCTGGTACGTTCGGAAGGTGGTTCCAGCGTGTCTGGTGGGTGCTTCCGGCATGTCCAGCAGTTGCTTCTGGCATGTCCGGCTGGTGGTTCTGGCATGTCTGAGTGGTGGTTCCATTGTGTCCAGCGGGTGGCTCCAGCATGTCTGGCAAGTTGTTCCGGTGTATAAGGGGCCTGGTTCCAGTGTATCCAGGAGGTTATTTCGGCATGTCCAGCAGGTGGCTCTGGCGAGTCAAGCAGGTGGTTGTGGCATATTCTGCAGGTGTTTCCGTCATGTCCAGCACCTTGTTTCAGTGTGTGCAACACCTGTTTCTGGTGTTTCCAGCAGGTGGTTCTGGCGTG
>NC_060273.1:29612518-29632305 GCF_021613505.1 Equus quagga | reverse complement strand
TTCCTGTGTGTCTGGCATGAGTTTCTGGTATGTCTGGAAGGTGGTTCCGGCGTGTCCAGTGGGGGCTTCCAGCATGTCCAGCAGTTGGTTCCCACATGTCCAGTGGGTGATTCTGGTGTGTCTGGCAGGTGGCTACGGCTTGTTTGGGTCCTGATTCCGTCATGTCGGGTGGTGGTTTTGTCATGTCTCTGTGGTGGTTCTGGCATGTCCGGCAGGTGATTTTGGCATGTACAGCATGTTTTTCCAGCCTGTGCAGAAGTTGGTTCTGGCTTATTCAGGACCTGGTTCCGGCATATCCAGCACGTCCTGAATGCAGTTCCGGTGTGTCTGGTAGGTAGTTCAGTCATGTACAGTAGGTGGTTCAGGCTTGTCTGGCATTTGGTTCAGTCATGTCCAGCACCTTGTTCCATCATGTGTGACACCTGTTTCTGGCGTATCTGACAGATGGTTCCAGTGTGTCCAGCAGTTGTTTCATGCAAGTCTGGTAGTGTCCAGCCATTCGTTCTGCCATGTGGGGCACCTGGTTGTAGCGTGCACAGCATCTGGTTCCAGAATGTCTGTAATGTGGTTCAGGCTGGCCCAGCAGGTGGTTCAGGCTGGGACAGCAGGTGGTTCAGGATAGTCTGGCAGCTGCTTCAGGCTTGTCTGGCACCTGGTTTGGGGCTAGCTGGACCTGTTTCTGGTGTATCTGGCAGATGGCTCTGGCGTGTCCAGGAGGTGCTTCCAGTGTGTCCAGCACATGGTTTTGGCGTATCTGACAGGTGATTTGGACATGCCCAGTAGTTGGCTCCACCATGTCCGGCACCTGGTTCTGGGGTATTTGGCAGGTGGTTTCAGTGTATGAGCCACCTGGTTCCAACATATCCAACAGGTGGTTCCAGTGTGTTTGGCAGGAGGCTCCTGAGTGTCTGGCATGTGGTTCTAGTACGTTCAGAAGGTGGGTCCGGTGTGTCTGGTGGGTGCTTCCAGCATTTCCAGCAGTTGGTTCTGGCATAACTGGCAGGTGATTTCAATGTGTCTGGCACCTGGTTCTGGCATATCCGGCAGGTGGTTTCACGGTGTCCAGCACCTGGTTCCACTGTATCTGACAGGTGCTTCTAGCATGTCCAGGACCTGGTCCTGGCATCTCCGGCATGTGGTTCCAGAGTGTCCAGGTGGTGGTTCCAACGTGTCTGGTAGTTGGTTCCAGCGAGTCAGAAAGTTGGTTCAGGTGTTTCTGGTGGATGCTTCCGGTGTGTCTGGCAGCTAGTTCTGGCATGTCTGGCAGGTTGTTCAGGTGTGTCTGTCAGCTTGTCCAGGTGCATCTGACACACGGTGATGGCATGGCCCTTCTGTGGTCCAGATGTTTCTGAAACGTTGTTCTGACGTGTCTGAAAGGTGGCTTGGGCATGTCCAGCAGCTGATTCAGACCTCTCTGGGTGGGGCTTTGGGGGTGTCCGGCTGGTGGCCAGCTTTGGTCTGGCAAGTGGTTCCAGCATGTCCAGCATGCCCTTCCTGTATGTCTGGCCTGTTATTCTGGCATGTCCAGCAGGTGGTTCAGTCATGTTCAGCACCTGGTTCCAGCGTGTCCAGCACCTGTTTTGGGTGTATCAGGCAGGTGGTTACAGCATATCCAGCAGGTGGTTCATGCAAGTCTGGCAGCTGGTTCAGGGGCGTCCAGCAGGTGGTTCAGGCCTGTCCAGAATGTGGTACTGGCATGTCCAGCACCTGGTTCTGGCATTTCTGGCAGTTGGTTCCAGCATGCACATCATGTGGTTCTGGAGTGTCCATCAAGTTCAGGTGTATCCTTCAGGTGGTTCAGTCTTATCTGGCATGTGGTTCAGTTTTGTCTGGCAGGTGGTTCCAGGATATCCGGCCCGTGGTACCGGTGTGTCATTCAGGTGGTTCCAGCCTGTCAGGCAGGGATTTCCTGTGTGTCTGGGATGATTTTACAGTATGCCCACAAGGTAGTTCTGATGTGTCCGTTGGGTGCTTGTGGGGTGTCCGGCAGCTGGTTCCCTCATCTCTGGTGGTGATTCTGGCATGTCCAGCAGGTGGCTACGGCGTGTCCAGAACCTGATTCCATCGTGTCAGGTTGGTGGTTTTGGCGTGTCTGCATGGTGGTTCCGGCGTGTCCAGCAGGTTTTCCGGCCTGTCCGGAAGTTGGTTCTGGCATATCTGGGACCTGGTTCCAGCATATCTGGCAGGTGATTTTGGCTTATCCAGCAGGTTGTTCTGGCGTGTCTTGCAGGTCATTCTGGTGTGCCTGGCACCTGGTTCTGGCATATCCGGCAGGTGGTTTCACAGTGTCCGGCACATGGTTCTGCCATATCCGACAGGTGGTTCCAGTGTGTCTGGCAGGTGATTTTGGAATGTCAGGCAGGGTGTTCCTGTGTTTCTCGCATGAGTTTCTGGTATGTCCAGAATGTGGTTCCAACATGTCCTGTGGGTGTTTCCGGCATGTCTGGCAGATGGTTCCCGCATTTCAGGCAGGTGACTCTGGCATCTTTGGCAGGTGCCTATGGTGGGTCCGGGACCTGATTCCATCAGGTCCAGTTGGTGGGTTCAGGGTGTATGTGTGGTGGTCCTGTCTTCTCCGGTAGGTTGTTCCAGCATGTCCAACAGGTGGTTCCATCGTGTCCTGCATGTTTTTCCAGTGTCTTCTGGACCTGATTCTCGTGTCTCTGGTGGGTGGTTCCAGAGTGTCTGGATGGTAGTTGCGACATGTCCGGCAGTTGGTTCCAGTGTGTCAGGCAGGTGGTTCATGCATGGCCGATGGGTGCTTCCTGCATCTGTAATAGATGGTTCCAGCACGTCCAGAAGTTGGTTTTGGCATGTCTGGCAGGTGGTTCAGGTCTCTCCAGCAGGTGGTTCAGTCGCGTCCCACAGGTGACTCAGTCGTGTGGGGCACCTGGTTCCAGTGTGTGCTGAACCTGTTTCTGACATATCTAGCAGGTGGTTCCAGCATGTCTGGCAGGTGGTTCTTTCATATCTGGCACATGGTTCCAGAGTATCATGCAGGTGATTTCGACATGACCGGCAGGTTGTTCTGGTGTGTCCAGAATATGGTTCTGGCATGTTGGGCAGTTAATTTCTGTGAACCAGGCAACAGGTGGTTCTGGCGTGTCTGGTGGGCAGTTCCAGCATGTCCAGCACATGGTTCCAGCGTATCCGGGAGGTGATTTTAAAGTGTGCAGCAGGTGGTTTAAGCATGTCTGGCACCTGGTTCCAGTGTATCTGACAGTTGGTTCTGGAGCATCCAGCATGTGGTTCTGGCATGTCTGGCAGGTGGTTCCAGCATGTCAGGTACCTGGTTCTGGCTTGCCTTGCAGGTGGCTCAGTCGTGTCCGGCACCTGGTTTTGGCGTGTGTGACACCTGTTTCTGGAGTATCTGTCAGTTTGTTCTGGCATGTCCAGCATGTGCTTCTCGAAAGTCTGGTAGGTGATTCAGGTATGTCCAGCAGGTGGTTCTGGTGTGTCTGGCACCTGGTTCCAGCATGTCCAGCAGGTGGTTCCAGACTGTCCAGCAAGAGGTTGCACTGTGTCCCCTACCTGATTCCAGTGTCTGTGGCCAGTGGTTCCAGCATGTCTTAAGGATGGTTCCAGTGTGTCCAGTGGGTGGTTCCGGCATGTGTGGTGGGTGGTTCTGGCATATAAGGAGCTTGGTTCTGGCATATCAGGCAGGTGATTTCAGCTTGTCTGGCAGGTGATTCTGGTGAGTCAAGCAGGTGATTACGTCAAGTCAAGCAGTTTGTTCCAGTGTGTCTGGCAGGTGATTCAGGCATGTCCAGCAGGTGTTTCAGGCCTGTCTGGAAGGTGGTTCCAGTGTGTCTGGCACCTGGTTCTGGCATATGTGACAGGTGGTTCCAGCATGCCCGGCATGTGGTTCCAGAGTGTCCGTCAAGTTGTTCAGGCACATCCAGCAGGTGGTTCAGTCTTGTCTGGCAGGTGGTTCACTTTTGTCTGGCACATGGCTTCAGCATGTCCAGCCAGTGGTACTGGTGTGTCATTCAGGTGGTTCCGGTATGTCAGGCAGGGGGTTCCTGTGTGTCTGGCATGATTTTCTGGTGTGTCTGGAAGGTGGTTCTGATGTGTCTGTTGGATGATTCCAGGGCGCCTGGCCATTGGTTCCCACATGTCCAGCAGGTGGCTACAGCAGGTCCGGCATGTGGCTATGGGATGTCCGGGACCTGATTCCGTCATGTCCAGTTGGTGGTTTCAGTGTCTCCAGGTGGTGGTTCTGGCATGTCCAGCATGTTGTTCTGGCCTGTCCTGAAGTTGGTGCTGGCATATCTGGGACCCATTTTCAGTGTATCCTCCTGGTGATTCTGGTGTGTCCTCCAGGTTGTTGTAGCATGTCTGGTCAGTGGTTCAGCCATGTTTGGAGAGTCGATTAGTGCTGTCCAGCAGGGGGATCAATCAAGTCTGGTGGTTGTTTGCAGCGTATCCAGGGGTAGTTCCAGCGTGTCCAGAAGGTGGTTATGGTGTTTCCAGCAGGTGGTTCAAGCAAGTCTGGCAGGTGGTTCAGGCATGTCCAGGAGGTGGCTCTGGCATGTCGGGCATCTGGTTCTGGCATTCTTGGCATGCAGTTCCAGAACATCCATAAAGTGGTTCAGTCTAGTCCAGCAGGTGTTTCAGGTTAGTCGGGCAGATGCTTCAGGCTTCTCTGGCACCTTCTTCTGACTTTTGATGGATCTGTTTCTGGGGTATCTGGCAGATGGATCTGGCATGTCCTGGAGGTGGTTCCGGCATGTCAGCTACATGGTTTTGGCATATTTGTCTGATGATTTCAGTGTGTCCAGCAGGGGGTTCTGGAGAGCAAGCAGGTGGTTGTGGTGTGTCTGGCAGGTGGTTCAGGAGTGTCCCGAAGGTGGTTCTGGCATGTCCAGCAGGTAGTCCGAAATTCTGGAGCTACATGCCGGGCACACTGGAACCAGGTGAGCATCATGCCAGAACCACTTGCTGGACATGCCTGAATGACCTGCCAGAATTGCATGAACCACCTACTGGTCATGCCATCACCACCTGCTGCATACACCAGTAACAGGTCTTGCACATGATGAAACCAGGTGCCGGACACAACCACCTGCTGGAAACACTGGAGCCACCTGATGGATACCTGAGAAACACGTGTTGCACACGTTGGACCTGGTGCTGGACACGACTGAAACACCTGCCGGACAAGCCTGAACCACCTGCTGGAAACACTGTAACCACCTTCAGTATGCGCCGGAACCATCTGGTGGACATGCCGGAACCACCTGCTGAGCACACCAGAGCCAGTTGCCAGACATGCCAGAACTGCATGCTGGACATCCTGGAACCAAAGTCCAGATATTCTGGAAGGACATCTGGACATGCCGGAACCTTTTGCCAGACACACCCAGACAACCTCCCAGACACCCCCGAGCAACTCCCAGAGAGGCCTGACAGAGATGCTGGGAACATCTAAGCCACCTTTTGGACACATCAGAACCATGTTTCAGGAATACCTGGACCACAGGACGGCCATGCCAGGACCATGTGCTGGCTGCAACTGAACTAACTGAAAGACATGCCTGAACAACATGCGGACACACTGGAAATACCCACTGGGCATAACGGAACTATCCACCAGAAATGCCTGAACCACCTGCCTGACACACTGGAACCAACTGCCAGACACGTCAGAATCACCACCAGGACACTCTGGGACCACACACTGGAGAAGCCACAATCATGTCCCACACACACCAGAAGCACCTGCCAGACACACTGGAACCACGTGTGGGAACCAGAGGAATAAGCCACCAGACATGACAGAACCACCTTCCAGGCATGCCGGAACCACCTGACTGACACGCTGAAACCACCAACCCAACATGATGGGTTCACTTCGTGGACATGCCTTAGCCACCTGCCTGACACGCCAGTATCACCCACTGGATGCATCAGAACAACCTTCTGGACATACTGGAAACTCATGCCAGACACACAGGAACCTCCTGCCTGACGTGCTGGAACCACATGGATGACACACCAGTACCACTGGCCAGACATGCTGGAATCACCTGGGAGACAAAGCTGATCCACCTGCCAGACAAGACTGAACCACCTGCCAGACATGCCTGAACCTCTTGACGGACAATCTGGAACCACATGCCAGGTCCACTGGAACCACATGTCAGATATGCCAGAACCAGGTGCCGGATGCCCCAAAACCACCTTCTGGACAGGCCTGAACCACCTGCTGGACACACCTGAATCACCATGTGGACATGCCACGAACACCTGCTTGACTCGCCAGAACCACCTGCTGGACACGCTGGAACCACCTTCTGAAGGTACCAAAATCACATGCCAGACATACCTGAACCACCTGCCAGACACGCCAGAACCACCTGTTTGATATACCGGAACCAGTTGCCAAATACACTGAAACCACCTGCCAAATATGCCAGAGCCACATGCCGGACATGGCAGAAACCCTGCCAGACACATCCAAATCACCTGTCGGATATGCCAAAACCATGTTCTGCACATGCTGGAACCATATGCCATATGCAACAAGAACAGGTCCAGCACAGGCCAGAACTAGGTGCTGGACAAGCCTGCAGCTGCTGCAGGACTAGGCTGAACCATCTGCTGGACCATCCTGAACCACTTTATGGACATTCCGGAACCACATGCCTGGCACGCCAGAACCAGGTGCCCAACACGCCAGAAACACATGCTGTACACACCTTAGCCACCTGCCAGAATTGCGTGAAACACCAGCCAGACATGCTGTAACCACCTGCTGAACATGCAAGAGCCAGGTGCCAGACACACCTGAACCACCTGCTGGTCATGCCAGAACCACAGACCAGACACACTGGAAGGTCATGCGGGACACACCGGAACCACTTGCCAGACACACCTGGGCCACCTGCCAGACACCCGCAAAGCACCTCCCAGAAAGGCCTGAATCAGATACCAGACATGACCAAACCACCTTTTGGACATCTCAGAACCACGTTTCAGAAATGCCTGGGCCACGGGACAGGCATGCCTGAACAACCTGCCAGACATGCCCGAACTACCCACCAGACATACCTGAACCATCCACTGGAAATGCCTGAACCACCTGCCTGACACACTGGAACCAAATGCTGGACACTTAGGAACCACCACCCGGACACTCTGAAACCACACACTGGACATGCCAGAATCAGGTCCCAGACATGCTGGAAGCACCTGCTGGACACACTGGAACCACCTGCTGGAACTGGCAGAATCACCCACAGGACCCAACAGAATCACCTTCTGGACATGCTGGAACCACCAGCTGCACATGATGGAACCACCTTCTGGACATGCCAAGACCACCCCTGGATATGCTGCAACCAACCACTGGACACAACTGATCCAGCTGCTGGACAGCACTGATCCACCCACCAGACATGGCTGAACCACCGGCCAGACATGCTGGAACCACCTGCCTGACACCCTGGATCCACCTGCCAGAAATGCCAGAACCACCTGTTAGATACCCCTGAAACAGGTGTCGGACACCATGAAACAACACCAGAACCACCTGCCTGACAACCTGGAAACACCTGGCAGACACCCCGGAACCATCTGTCAGATACACCACAACCAGGTTCTGGACATGCCAGAACCACCTGCTGGACAAACCGGGACCACCTGCCAGACATGCCAGAACAACCTGCCAGACATGCCGAAATGACCTGCTGTATACACCAGAACCAGATCCAGAATACACCAGAATGAACTTCCCAACAAGGCAGGAAAGACCTCCAGTACATGCCAAAATCACCTGCCAGACACGCTGGTACCACCACCCAGACATGCCAAAACCACCACCCAACATGACAGAATCAGGTCCTGGACATGCCATAGCCACCTGTCAAACATGCTGGAATCACCCAACAGACAGGCGTGAACCAACTGCCAGACACCCCGGAAACACCCACTGGACACGTTGGAACCACCACACAGACATGCCAGAACCTCCAGCCACACATGCCAGAAACAACTGCTGGACACACCGGAAGCACTCACCGGACACACCAGAACCACCTTCTGAATGTAACAGAACCACATTCCAGACACATATGAACCACCTGCCAGACACGTCTGAACCACCTTTTGGATATGCCAGAACCAGGTGCCAGATACACTGAAACCACCTGCCGAAAGTGCCAGAACCAGGTGCCGGACACAGCGGAACCTGGTGCCCTGAGGCCAGAACCACCTGCTGGACATGCCTGAACCACCTGCCAGTCTTGCGTGAAACACCTGCTGGACTTGCCAGAATCACCTGCCGGATACGCCAGAAAAAGGTGTCGTATACGCCGGAACCAGGTGCCGGACACGACTGAACCACCTGCCAGACACGCTGGAACCAACTCCCCGACGTGTAAGAACCACCGCCGGTACACTCTGGAACCACCTGCCAGAGACACCAGAATCAGGTCACAGACACACCGGAAGCTCCTGACAGACAAGCTGGAACCACATGCGGGCACCACCGGAATCACCCGCCAGACACGACAGAACCACCTTCCAGACACGCCAGAACCACCGGACTGACACTCTGGAACCACCTGCTGGACATGATGGAACCACCTTCTGGACATGCCAGAACCACCCCAGGACATGCTGCAACCAACCAAAAGACAGGACTGATCCACCTGGTGGATAGCACTGATCCACCTGCCAAACACGGCTGAACCACTGGCCGGACATGCTGGAACAATATGCATTACACCCCAGAACCACATGCCAGGCATGCTGGAACCAGGTACCTGACACTCCAGAACCACCTGCTGGACAAGCATGAACCACCTTCCGGACACGCTGGAACCACCAGATGGATACAACAGAAACAGGTGTTGCACATGCCAAAACCACATGCCAGACACGACTAAACCACCTGCTGGACACGCTGGAGCCAGGTGCCAGACACGCCAGAAGTGCCTGCTGGACACAACGGAACCACCTGCTGGAAACGCCAAAATCACCTGCCGGATATGCCAGAACCAGGCCACTTATACGCCAGAACAACCCACCAGACATGCCAGAACTACCCGCCGGACACACCGGAACCACCACTCAGACACGCCGGAACCACCCACCTGACACGCCAGAACCAAATGCAGGACATGCCGGAAGCACCCACTGGACACACCAGAACCACCTTCCGAACGTGCCAGAACCACATGCCAGACACACAGGAACCACCTGACAGACATGCTGGAACCACCTGTTGGATATACTGGAAACAGGTGCTGGATACACTGAAACCACCTGCTGAATACACCAGAACCTGGTTCCGGACACGGGGCAAACACATGCTGCACACATCGAAGTCACCGACCTGGTTCTGGCGTACGCGGCTGGTGATTTTGACGTGTCCAGCAGGTTGTTCTGGCGTGTCAGGCAGGTGGTTCTGGCTTGTCTGGCAGGTGGTTGTGTTGTGTCCGGCACCTGGTTCTGGAGTATCTGACAGGTGGTTTCATGGTGTCCAGCACCTGGTTCCACCGAATCTGACAGGTGGTTCTGGCATATCTGGAAGGTGGTTCTGGTGTATCCTGTGGGTAATTCCACTGGTTCCCAAAGGTGATTCCAGCATGTCTGGCAGGTGCTTCCGGCGTTTCTGGGACCTGATTCTGGTGTCTCCAACAGGTGGTTCCAGAGTGTCCAGGTGGTGGTTCCAACGTTTCTGGCAGTTAGTTCCAGCGTGTCAGGCAGGTGGTTCAGGCATTTCCGGTGGATGGTTCCAGTATGTCCGGCAACTAGTTCTGGCATGTCTAGCTGGTTGTTCCGGCATGTCTGAGTGGTGGTTCTGGAATGTCTGGCACCTGGTTCTGGTGTATCCAGCATGTAGTTTCAGTGAATCAGGCACCTGGTTCCAGCGTATCCCACACGTGGTTCTGGCATGACTGGCATGTGGTTCCAGCGTGTCCGGCAGTTAGTTCAGGAGTGTCATTCAGGTGGTTCTGGCATGTTCAGCAGGTGGTTCCGGTGGGTCCTGCAGGTGGTTCTGGCTTGTCTAGCAGGTGGATGAAGCATGTCCACCTGGTGATTGAGGCATGTCTGGCAGGTGGTTCAGGCTTGTCTGTCAGGTTTTTCAGGCTTGTCTGGCAGCTGGTTCCAGAGTTCTTGCCGCCTTGTTCTGGTGTAACTGGAAGGTGGTGTCAGCGTGTCTGCAGGTGGTTCTGGCGTGTCAGTAAGGTGGTTCCAGGGTGTCTGGAAGGTGGTTCCATCATGTCTGGCGGGTGGTTCTGGCATGTCAGTCATGAGGTTCCAGCATGTCGGGAAGGTGATTCTGTCGTGTCTGGCCTGTGGTTCCAGCGCATCCATTGGGTAGATCAGGGTTGTCTGGCAGCTTTTTCCTTCCTGTTCAGCAGGTGGTTCTGGCGTGCCCGGCACCTGGTTCCGGCATGTCTGGCAGGTGGTTCCAGTATGTCCACCACATTGTTCCAGCACGTTTGGATGGTGGTTCTGGCATGCTTCCAGCATGTCCAATAAATGGTTCCAGTGCTTCCTGAAGGTGGTGACAGTGTGTCTGGAAGGGGGTTCAGACTTGTCCAGCAGGTGGTTCAGTCATTTCCAGCACCTGGTTCCGGTGTGTGGGACACCTGTTTGTGGCATATCCAGCAGGTGGCTCCAGTGTGTCTGGCAGGTGGTTCATTGGTGTCCGGCACCTGGTTTCAGCATGTGTGACACCTTTTTATGGCATATCCAGCTGATGGTTCTGGAGTTCCTGGCAGGTGGTTCATGCAAGACTTGCAGGTGGTTCAGCTGTGTTCAGCAGCTGGTTCTGGCGTGTCAGTCACGTGATTCTGGCATGCTGGGCATGTATTTCTGGAATGTCCGTAAATTTGTTCAGGCTGGTCCTGCAGGTGGTTCAGGCTAGTTTGGAAGAGGCTTCATGCCTGTCAGGCACCTGGTTCTGGCCTGTGCTGTTCCTGTTTCTGGAGTATCCGGTAGATGGTTCTGGTGTGGCTGGGATGTGGTTCCGGCATGTCCGGCACATGGTTTTGGTGTATCAGACAGGTGATTTGGATGTGACCGGCAGGCGTTTCCACCACATCTGGGACCTGGTTCTGGCGTATTTGGCAGGTTGTTTCAGTGTATCTGGCAGACGGTTCCAGCATATCCACCTGGTGGTTCTGGTGTGTCTAGTGGGTTGTTCTTGTGTGTCTGGCATGTGGTTCTGGTACATTCAGAAGGTGGTTCCAGCGAGTTCAGTGGGTGATTCCAGGGTGTCCGGCATTTGGTTCCCGCATGTTCGGCAGGTGATCCTGGAATGTCCGGAAGGTGGCTCCGGCATGTCAGGGATCTGATTCTGTCGTGTTGTGTTGCTGCCTTTGGCATGTTCAGGTGGTGGTTCCGGCATGTCCGGCAGGTGTTTCCAACCTGTCCAGAAGTTGGTTCTGGTTTATCCGGGACCTGGTTCCGGCATATGTGGCAGGTGGTTTCATGGTGTTCGGCAGGTTGTTCCAGCGTGTCTGGCAGGTGGTTCTGGCTTGTCTGGCAGGTTGTTCTGGCATGTCTGGCACCTGTTCTGGTGTATCCATCAGCTGGTTTCACGTTGTCTGGCACCTAGTTCTGCTGTATCTGACAGGTGCTTCCGGCATGTCTGGGACCTGATCCTGGAGTCTCTGGCACGTGGTTCCAGAGTGTCCGGGTGGTGGTTCCAATGTTTCCAGCAGTTGGGTCCAGTGTGTCAGGCAGGTGGTTCAGGTGTTTCCGGTGGACAGCTCTGGTATATCTGGTGGGTAGTTCTGGTGGGTCCGGCAGTTGGTTCTGGTGTGTATAGCTGGTGTTTCTGGCGCGTCTGAGTGGTGGTTCCAGTGTGTCCGTTGTGTGGTTCTGGCATGTCTGGCAGGTGGTTCCAGCGTGTAAGGCGCCTGGTTCCTGCATCTCTGGCAGGTGATTTCAGCATCTCCGGCAGGTGGTTCCACCATGTCTGGCACCTGGTTCTGGCATATTCGGCAGGTGGTTTCAGTGTATCCTGCACGTGGTTCCAGCATATCCCACAGGTAATTCTGGTGTGTCTGGCAGGTGGTTCCTGTGTGTCTGACATGTGGTTCAGGTACATTCAGAAGTTGGTTCCGGTGTGTGAGGTGAGTGCTTCCATCATGTCTGGCAGTTGTTTTAGGCGTGTCTTGAGGGTGATTCCAGTGTGTCTGGTAGGTGGTCACAGAGCGTCCAACAGGGTGTTGCACCGTGTCCCGGACCTGATTCCAGCATGTGTGGAGCATGGTTCTGGCGTGTCTGAGTGGTGGGTCCAGTGTGTCCGTCAGGTGGTTCCAACATGTCTGGTGGGTGGTTCTGGTGTACAAGGTGCCTGGTTCCAGCATATCCCTCAGGCAATTTTGGCGTCTCCAGCAGGTGGTTCCGGTGAGTCAAGCAAGTGCTTCCTGGGTGTCTGGCAGGTGGTTCAGGCATCTCCAGGAGGTATTTCAGGCCTGTCCCAAAGGTGGTTCCCACGTGTCCAACAGTTGGTACCAGTGTTTCAGGCACGTGGTTCAGGCGTTTCCTGTGGATGGTTCTGGAATGTCCAGTGGGTAGTTCTGGCATGTATGGCAAGTTGGTCAGGCATGTCTGTCAGCTGGTCCAGTTGCATCCAGCACAGGCTTCAGGCATGGTTGTCCCATGGTCCAGGCATTTATGAAACATGGTTCTGACATGTCCGAAAGTTGGTTTCAGCGTGTCCGCCACCTGATTCAGGTCTCTCCGAGAGGTGCTATGGGGTTGCCCAGCAGGTGGTCCATGTGTGTCCTGCAATAGGTTCCGGCATGTCTGGCATGTCCTGCCAGTATGTCTGGCCTGTGGTTCTGGCATGTCCAGCAGGCAGTTCCGGAGTGTCCGACACCTGGCTCTTGTGTGTTCAGTAGGTCATTCTGGCATGTCCAACAGAGTGTTCCAGCCTATCCTGAAGGTGGTTACAGTGTGTCCAGCAGGTGGTTCAGTCATGTCCAGCAAGTGGTTCAGGCTTGTCCTGCAGGTGTTCCAGTTGTGTCCAGCACCTGGTTCTGGCCTGTGCGACACCTGTTTCTGGCGTATCTGGCAGATGGTTCTGGCATGTCCTGGAGGTGGTTCCGGCATGTCCAGCACATGGTTTTGGCATATCTGGTAGGTGATTTTGGCATGTCTGGCAGGGGTTCCAGCAAGTCAAGCAGGTTGTTGCGGCATGTCTGGAAGGTAGTTCGGGTGTGTCCAGCAGGTGGTTCAGACATGTTCAGAAGGTGGTTTCTACATGTCCAGCAGATAGTCCAACATCCCAGACCCACATGCTGGGCACACTGGAACCAGGTGCCTGACACACCAGTACCACCTGCTGGACACACCTGAACCACCTGCCAGACTTATGTGAACCACCTGCTGGACATGCCTGAAACAGTTGTCACACTGGCCAGATGAACCTGGACCAGCTGACAGACACACGTGAACAACTTTCCTGACATGCAGGAACTACCCACTGGACATATGGGAACCATCCACTGGAAACGCCTGAACTACTTGCCTCACATGCAGGAACCAACCTCTAGACACGTCAGTGCCACCACTCAGACACTTTGGAATCATCGGCCGGAGATGCCAGAATCAGGTCCTGGACATGCCAGAAGCAACTGCCAGACACGACAGAACCACCTGTGGAAACTTCTGGAATCACTCTCCTGGCAAGTTGGAACCACCTTCCAGACATGCCAGAGCCACCTGACTAACATGCCAGAACCACCTGCCAGACACGATGGAACCAACTTCTAGACATCCCGGAACCACCTGCCAAGCACACCAGAACCACCAGTAGGATATGGCAGAACCAGGTGCCGTACATCATGAAACCACATGCCGGATATGCCAGAACCAGGTGTCGGACACACCAGAACCACCTGCTGGATGCGGGGGTCCTGCCCCAGCTGAGTCCAGGTTCCTGAGGGATGGATGGCATCGGCGCAATGAGGGGAAAATAAGGGGGACGTGAGACTTGGGTTGGTGTTAGCAAGTCCGACTTTACTGTGCACAAGTGTTGTTTATATATTTTTCAGGATTAGTACAGAAATAGTTCTACAAATATTCTCAGAGAGATAAGGAAGTAAAAAGATCGAGCACAAGAATATTTATTAGCATTCCATTCTATATAGCATAAGGTTAATGGTAGTCTTCTCCGCAATTAACTAGTGTTTGTTGTCTCTAAGCTAAAGGAGATAGGTACCTAGGCATCTGTTGTAATTCATGGTAAAGTTAAATCAAAGAGAGAAGGTCCAGGCCTCTGGACAGGATAGCAGTCCGTCTGGTTACATCCTGGTGGAGCCATCCCTGCCTCCCTCAATCATTTATGCCATTAGTATAGATGGTTAATGGGAACAAAAGGCGACTCCAGGGGGTGGGTGGAGCAAAATGGCAGGGTGAGCTGACCCGGGATTCTCTCCCCTCCAAAATACAACAAAAGATTGGAAGAACTGAATTTCAGAGAATAAACATAATGCCAGCTCGTTAGAGACCTACAATACCAAGAAGGCGGAGATCATAACCTTGCTTATACCCTCGGAGGCACTCGAACGGTAGGAGAGAACATCGCTCCCTCCCCGAGAGTCTGCGATCGCTGCGGCGCGGGTCGGGAAGGAGCGGGGGAGGGGCCGCGCAACCGGGGGATCATCCAGGACTCCTGCCGCTGATTCAGTGGAGACCCGCTGACGGGGGGGGGCGGGGGGGGGGGGAGCTTCCGTCGGCAGGGACCCTATAAATCAAGGGCCTTGGGAGACCAGAGAACAGAACTGATCTGAACCCAGGCCGGCGCGTGTGAGTAACAGCCCCTCCCCCCCAGCAAAGCCAGTGGGCGCAGCCATCTTGCCCCAAGGCGGAGAACTAACACGCCGCTCTCGACCCCCATCTAGTGGCGACAGGCTGTAACTGCAACTGAATTCTACCACCATGAGAAAAAGCCGCTCCTCTACCATCCAGCAATTTATAAAAGCCCCAGACCAGAAGGAAAACAATAAAAACACAGAATTAAGTCCTGAGGACTTGGAATTAGGTAAACTAAGTGATAATGAATTCAGAGCAGCTATAATAAAAAAACTCAATGAGGTAGAGAGAAAGATAGAGAAACAAGCCGAGTTCTGGAGTTACTTCACAAAAGAGATTGAAATCATAAAGAAGAATCAAACAGAATTACTTGAGATGAAAAACACAATGGACCAGATAAAACAGAATACGAATTCCCTGAATGCCCGTGTAGACAACCTAGAGGAGCAAATCAGCATAAGCGAGGACAGACAGGCTGAATGGCGCCAGACAGAGGAAGAAAGAGAACTAAGAATTAAAAAAAATGAGGAAAATCTCCGAGAGATAATGGATTCAATGAGGAGTAAGAATATAAGGATCATAGGAATTCCCGAGAATATGGAAAAGGAAAATGGAGCAGAAAGTGTGCTTAACGAAATTATTGAAGAGAACTTCCCAAATCTAGGGATCAATGGAGAAATGTGTGTAGAGGAGGGTTTTAGATCTCCTAGATTTGTCAATGTAAAAAGACCCACCACAAGGCACATAATAGTAAAGTTGGCAAATAGGAATGATAAGGAAAGAATACTCAGGGAAGTAAGAAAAAAAAGAGAATAACCTATAAAGGAGCCCCTATCAGACTGTCAGCGGATTTCTCTACAGAAACCCTACAAGCTAGGAGAGAATGGAGTGATATATTCAAAGCTTTAAAGGATAAAACCTTCAGCCAAGAATACTCTATCCAGCAAGAATTTCCTTCAGATATGAGGGAGAAATTAAATCTTTTCCAGACAAACAAAAGTTAAGGGAATTTGTAACTAAAAGCCCTCCACTACAAGAAATCCTCAAGAAGGCTCTCATATCTGAAAAAAGAAAAAAGGGAGAAAGGGGACACAATCCACAGACTAGGGAGACCGATGGATAAAACCAGAACAGGATAGCAAATATTCAACTATAGCATTAGGGTAAAGGTAAGGAAATTACCAAAACAAGGACGATCTTAGCACTCTAACTACAAATTCATAACACGAGTTGGAATACAAAATGAAAGTAATTATTTAGGAGGGGAAGAGCAAAGGGTCTAAATCAGTATTGGTAAAGTAGGTAAGAGACCACCAGAGAATAGACTATATTATACACGAGATTCTAAATACAAACTTCAAGGTAGACACTAAAATAAAGTACAGAACAGAGTCACAAATCAAAAATAAGGAAAAATCGAAGAAACCCAGCATAAGAAATTGCAGTATTAAAATGGGTAGTCTAAAGCACATAGGAAAAGAAACACAGGAAAACAAGATAATGAGCGACAGATTGACAGCATTAAGTCCACATGCAGCAATAATCACTCTCAATGTGAACGGATTGAACTCTCCAATAAAAAGACACAGAGTGGCAAAATGGATCAAAGAACAAGATCCAACAATTTGTTGCCTCCAGGAAACGCACCTCAGCCCCAAGGACAAACACAGACTCAGGGTGAAGGGGTCGAGGACAATACTTCAAGCAAATAGCAAGGAAAAAAAAGCAGGTGTTGCAATTCTCATATCAGACCAAGTGGATTTCAAAATAAGACAGGTAAAGAGAGACACAGAGGGACAATATATAATGATCAAAGGGACACTTCATCAAGAAGAAATAGCGCTTATAAATATCTATGCACCCAACACAGGAGCACCAAGATTCATAAAGCAACTATTAACAGACCTAAAGGAAGATGTTAAAAACAACACAATAATAGTAGGGGACCTCAACACCCCACTCACATCAATGGACAGATCATCCAGACAGAAAATCAACAAGGAAATAGTGGAGCTGAATGAAAAACTAAAACAATTGGACTTAATAGACATATATAGATCACTCCACCCTGAAGGAGCTGAATACACATTCTTCTCAAGTGCACATGGAACATTCTCTAGGAAAGACCATATGTTGGGAAACAAGGCAAGCCTCTACAAATTTAAAAAATTTGAAATAATAACAAGCATCTTCTCAGATCATAGTGCTATAAGGCTAGAAATTAATTACAAGAAAAAGCTGAGAAAGGCACAAAGATGTGGAGACTAAACAACACACTACTGAACAAGCAATGGATCATTGAAGAAATTAAAGAAGACATCAAAAAATATCTGGAAACAAATGAAAATGATAGCATGCCATACCAACTCATATGGGATACAGCAAAAGCTGTATTAAGAGGAAAATTCATCGCAATACAGGCGCATCTTAACAAACAAGAAAAATACCAAATAAGCAACCTTAAAGCACACCTAACTGAACTAGAGAATAAAGAACAAATGAAGCCCAAAGTCAGCAGAAGGAGAGAAATAATAAAAATCAGAACAGAAATAAATACTATTGAAATGAAAAAGGCAGTAGAAAGGATCAATGAGACAAAGAGCTGGTTTTTTGAGAAGATAAATAAAATTGACAAACCACTAGCCAGACTTACAAAGAAAAAAAGGGAGAAAGCTCAAATAAACAAAATCAGAAATGAGCGAGGAGAAATAACAACAGACTCTGCAGAAATACAACAGATTATAAGAGAATACTACAAAAAACTATATGCCAACAGAATGGATAACCTAGAGGAAATGGATAAATTCTTGGACTCCTACAATCTCCCAAAGCTCACTCAAGAAGAGGCAGACAATTTGAACAGACCAACCACAAGGAAAGAGATTGAAACAGCAATCAAAAGCATCCCAAAGAATAAAACCCCAGGACCAGATGGCTTTCCTGGGTAATTTTACCAAACTTTCAGAGAGGATTTAATACCTATCCTTTTCAAGCTATTCCAAAAAATTAGGGAAGATGGAACACTTCCTAACACATTCTATGAGGCCAACATCACGCTGATACCAAAACCTGACAAGGACACCACGAAAAAAGAGAACTACAGGCCAATATCACTGATGAACATAGATGCAAAAATTCTCAACAAAATTTTGGCAACCAGAATACAGCAATTAATCAAAAGAATCATACATCAGGATCAGGTGGGATTCATACCAGGGACATAGGAATGGTTCAACATCCGCAAATCAATCAACGTGATACACCACATCAACAAACTGAAGAATAAAAACCACATGATCATCTCAATAGAGGCAGAGAAGGCATTTGAAAAGATCCAACAGCCATTTATGATAAAAACTCTGAACAAAATGGGCATAGAAGGAAACTACCTCAACATAATAAAGGCCATATACGACAAACCCATAGCCAACATCATACTCAATGGGCAAAAACTGAACCCCATCCCCCTGAAAACAGGAACGAGACAAGGATGCCCTCTATCACCACTCTTATTTAACATATTACTGGAGGTCCTGGCCAGAGCAATCAGGCAAGAAAAAGGAATAAAAGGAATCCAAATAGGGAGGGAAGAAGTGAAACTCTCGCTGTTTGCAGACGACATGATCTTATATATAGAAAACCCCAAAGAATCCATTGGAAAACTGTTAGAAGTAATCAACAACTACAGCAAATTTGCAGGGTATAAAATCGATTTGCATAAATCAGTAGCATTTCTATACTCCAGTAATGAACCAACAGAAAAAGAACTCAAGAATACAATACCATTCACAATCGCAACAAAAAGAATAAAATACCTTGGGGTAAATTTAACTAAGGAAGTGAAGGACCTATATAATGAAAATTACAAGGCCTTTCTGAGAGAATTGGTTGACGACATAAGGAGATGGAAAGACATTCCATGTACATGGATTGGAAGAAAAAACATAGTTAAAATGTCCATTCTACCTAAAGCAATCTACAGATTCAATGCTATCCCAATCAGAATCCCAATGACATTCTTTACAGAATTGGAACAAAGAATCCTAAAATTCATATGGGGCAACAAAAGACCCCGAATTGCTAAAGCAATCCTGAGAAAAAAGAACAAAACGGGAGGCATCACAATCTCTGACTTCAAAACATACTACAAAGCTACAGTAATCAAAACAGCATGGTACTGGTACAAAAACAGGTGCACAGATCAATGGAACAGAATTGAAAGCCCAGAAATAAAACCACACATCTATGGACAGCTTATCTTTGACAAAGGAGCTGAGGGCATACAATGGAGAAAAGAAAGTCTTTTCAACAAATGGTGCTGGGAAAACTGGAAAGCCACATGTAAAAGAATGAAAATTGACCATTCTTTTTCACCATTCACCAAAATAAACTCAAAATGGATTAAAGACCTAAAGGTGAGACCTGAAACTATAAGGCTTCTGGAAGAAAACGTAGGCAGTTCACTCTTTGACATCAGTATTAAAAGGATCTTTTCAGACACCATGCCTTCTCAGAGAAGGGAAACAATAGAAAGAATAAACAAATGGGACTTCATCAGATTAAAGAGCTTCTTCAAGGCAAATGAAAACAGGATTGAAACAAAAAAACAACCCACTAACTGGGAAAAAATATTTGCAAGTCATATATCTGACAAAGGCTTAATATCCATAATATATAAAGAACTCTCGCAACTCAACCACAAAACATGAAACAACCCAATCAAAAAATGGGCTGGAGACATGAACAGACATTTCTCCAAAGAAGATATACTGATGGCCAATAGGCACATGAAAAGATGCTCATCATCGCTGATCATCAGGGAAATGCAAATCAAAACTACACTAAGATATCACCTTACACCCGTTAGAATGACAAAAATATCTAAAACTAATTGCAACAAATGTTGGAGAGGTTGCAGAGAAAAAGGAACCCTCATACACTGCTGGTGGGAATGCAAACTGGTGCAGCCACTATGGAAAACAGTATGGAGATTCCTCAAAAAA